>NC_091640.1:31185000-31462500 GCF_027580195.1 Bos mutus | reverse complement strand
TAATCTAGTGTCAATGTTTCTGTTGCCATCCTCTATAAAAAATGGACTAAAGCCCTTTGATCAGAGACTACAGATCTTTCAAGAGTCTCAGATTGCAATTTGGAATAGTGCTACATAGTATTTTCAGGGGGAGTTAAAGTGCCAATCCCCCAAAAGACAAAATAATTGTAAATCTCACATATTAACCTACACAATAGTGAGAAATGTTTTTGAAACATTTCTTTAAATACTTTAAGTTCTGTATCAAATTGCAGGGATAGAGGTTGGGGTGGGGGGATTACGTCTCTAATTTAGACTCCAGAATCCATCCATAAATCCAAAGCCAACATCTCAAAACTCTGAGTAAAAAGCGTGAACTTTGTAAATACCTGAATATCGTTGTTGGTGATGGAGCAATATGCAAAGGAACATGTAGAAGGAATTTTACTAGAAATAGGACAGTTTTTTCTCTAGGACTCATTAAGGTGTCTGGAAACCGAAGACAGACATACACATCCCACCTTTCGGAAGGTCTTAGTATCACTAGACCTGACAGACAGAACTCCCACTGATCTCAACATCCCTTACTGTTATATTCCATGTGAATCAATCAATTACGTGGAATTGGTGAGCACTTGGCTTTCATTAAGCACTGCTGCATAGGCTCACAATTACTTTCCATGCTTCATAAATAGACATCCAAAACATACAAAGTATTCAATACATACGATGAAAGCAACACAGATGTTCAAGAAGGAAGGCTGTCTTTTGTCAAGAGAACATAATTAGCAGCTGCAAATATGTAAACAAGCCTAATTAATAAACATTTTTCTTGCATAAGAAAATTTATTTGGGGTACAGTGAAGCACTATATGCTTAGCTACTTATATCTCAACTTTTAGATGTATTGTTCTCAGTCTTAAATCAAAACTAGAAATTCAGCTACAGTCAAAATGTTATATATTCATCAATTTATTGAATACCATTATCCATCAAATTGTGCTGTCCACCAAGTAATCTATGTAATATTTCGTGAATAAATAGAAAAGATAAACATAAGGCTTATAAATTGTGATTATTATATGCAGATAACCTGAATAATGGTATAAAGTTTAAAATGAGAGAGACCTTCCATTACTCAGTCCCTTCATTAAGACCTTGAGCATGTATATAATTAAACTTTCCATTTCTTGTTAATGCATGACTTATTTAACTTCCAGATTTTTTTTTTTTTTCTTACACTGGCTTCATAGCATCCACTTTTTCAAATTTTTCACTTTTAAGAAAGTCTTTCATTGGTGAAACAAATAATGCCTAGAACTGAAAACCTCATTTGAAAAAGATTAACTTTTTTCCCAGGTGCTAATTCCAACAATAAAGATATTGCTAAAAGAGAGATTACTGTTAAAGGAATTCTGTTGTCTATGAAACCTGACCTCAAAGGAATTAATTACTGAAAACATATTAGGTACAAGTACAAGTAAATCTTCAATTTAAAATGTCAGTTGCAAAACATAAATCTCTTTGATAAGTTTTAAGTAATAGTGTCAAAGTTGCAATTGGCATCTAAACCGATTATAAAGAAAATATTCAGAATTTTATATAACTATCATTAACATGTTTTACTTTCTTTTACTTTTCTATTTTATGTAACAATTTCACGTTAACATTTTTGAGATTATTTTACAGACTGGTTCCAGATTTTTTTAAGTATTACAAGTTCACTTCATATCTAAGTGTAGTATGTGCCTGAATAATACACTGTATTATTTCCCAGAAGCTTTCTTTTAAGGAAGATCATTTAGAAGGACTCTTAAAGATATATGAAGAGTGAAGTTCCATCAAAAGCCATCTGAATCTAGTGTGTAAGGGTATGTATGTATGTGTGTATGTTTAAAATATCAATGTTTTTATATATAAAACAAAATATACATGGGTTATATAGACACAGGCATGCATTTTAACATATTAAAGTTAGAACAATATATAAGAGGCTTTTAGATTGACGTTTCTTGACAGATTTATGTTCATCAGCCTTTGTGCAAAATGTCACTATCCATATAGGGAGACAGCTTTATATCACACAGAAACTATTACCTGTTCCGAGTCCCTTTACTTGTCCACTGTGTTATCCTCAGTAAGTCACTTGATATCCCTTCCACATACTCATAACCAACCCCTACCTCTTTTCTTAATCTGTGAAACGGGTAGTAATATTTGACTACAAAATCATTTAAGAAGTTCACATGGAATAGTTTGTACTAGGCATACAAACATAGCAAATGTATTTTGCCATTATGAATAATAAATTCTGTTTCAATCTTTCTCTTTCACTCTCATCAACTTGACTTTTTTCCTTTCATTAAAGTCCCTTTTTAAAATTAGGGACTGATATACATGCACACATACTTTTGTAATTTGTGGTGAACAATATCAAGAAGGAAATGTTTTCAAAATGCACATGTACATCATCTATGCGGTACTACACTAATGTAATTCAGTGAAACTTTTAACATTTAATTATAACATGTATAGAAACATTTAAAGCTCAGTGTTTGTCAACCATCTTTTTTTCATGAATGTTCTTAATTGTTCATGTTGCATTGTCTCTTTGCCTACTTTAAAAAAAATTTATTGGAGGATAATCACTTTACAATATTGTTATGGTTTCTGCCATACACCAATATGAATCAGGCACAGGTATACATATGCCCGCTCCCTCTTGAACCTCCCTCATAGTTCCCATCTTTTCATTCTGAGGCTTTTATAACTACATCAGATGTCCTTGTTGATCCACTGAAACAATAAAAATCTTGGAAAGATCATTTCTTTACTATAGAAGATATGAAAAAAGAGAGAGAGCTTACACTAGAATGATATTTACAAGTAACAAAAGGTACTTTTAAAGATATCTCTAAAAGGTGAGGCAGCATCTTAAGAAAATAGATCGTAGCATATTAGAAAAACCAGATGCTATTCACTTGACTATTGTAGGTAAGTGATCCACTAACAAAAAATGAGCATGTACCATTGAAAAAGACCAAAAAGAAAAAAAAAACTAGAAATGGAATCCATCTTTGTGTTTCTAAGTATGCCAATAGAACTTACTGAATGCACAAGCTAAAATTATCACTGTAATCAGTGCTATAAGATTTACATATAATGAAATAAAGAAGAAATAATAACACTTCTTATAATAGCAAATTATGTGTCTTCCATTTAAAAATGTATAATACACAACATTTTTATGATAAATGAATGTAGATAATGATACTTATGGATAAATAGACTTCCCTGGTGGCTCAGACGGTAAGGTGTCTGTCTACAATGCGGGAGACCTGGGTTCAATCCCTGGGTCGGGAAGATCCCCTGGAGAAGGAAATGGCAATCCACTCCAGTACTATTGCCTGGAAAATCCAATGGACAGAGGAGCCTGGTAGGCTACAGTCCATGGGGTCGCAAAGAGTCGGACACGACTGAGCGACTTCACTTTATTTATAAATGGATAAATATTTTTAAAGTCTTAAATATTACACACAAGTGAATTAATTTTACATATTTGAAATAGAACATGTTTATACCTCAAAATTTTATATTTTTTGTATAAATGAATACAAATAGATTTCCTTAGTTGGCATAATTTAACAGTTATCATTAAGTTTTAATTATTATTAAAATACTAGAATATCTGGTTAATGCTGTGGTTCCCAAAAACGGAAATATTGGTCATTACAATTTGGAGATAATTAAAAGAAACCCTATATCAATTACTGCATCCCACTCCAGTGTTCTTGCCTGGAGAATCCCAGGGACGGGGGAGCTTGGTGGGCTGCCATCTATGGGGTCGCACAGAGTCGGACATGACTGAAGCGACTTAGCAGCAGCAGCAGAAGCAGCACAGTTAATAAAAAGAAAAAAATTCAAATTTAAAAGTTAAAAGCTATGCATAGCAAAAGGAAAATGTAACCATCTGTGAGCACTAGGTATTGGAAGCTAATTTTTTAAGTTATGTAGATACCCTTTGCTGTGATATAATGCTGGCAGAATAAACAGATGAATAAAGTTCTTCTCCTTTAAAAGAAGTGTTCTACATCATCCTTTTTTTACATCTTTTCAGAGAAGGCAAAAACCATAATCTCATTTGATCTCAAATAAATTTTCAGAATTTGTTTCTTTAGAATTCTATAAAAATACAACAGGGGTTCTTATAAAGCAGAAGTTTCAGAAAAAGGGAGATATTCCTGTTGTAGACTTTTTAAGTTATATAGAGAGATATATTGTACACTAATGGGATGATATAAAAACAATTTTAGGTGTAAGGATTTTTCTCAGGCATGTTTGGAAATTGTTCGAAGTTAAACAGAATAAACTGTGTACTATCCTGTGGCTTGGATGTGGATGTTCAGTATTATATGGGTTAACACTTTTCAAAGAATTAGAACACCGTAAACTCACATATCTATGAAGTTCTACCATACAGCATCTACACTGTTTTTGATGATTCGGAAGGCACTTCATCAATTTTTGGTACCTTTGAATTAATATTTATAAACCTTCATTACCACAATATTTAAGACATGCAGAAGTCTCAATTAACAGAGGAGTCTGATGACAGAATGTCATATTAACCCAGCTTTAACTGTGTATAGATAGACACTTCATTTTCACCTGCCTATAGTGTCAATATTACTATTTTTTGTTTTGATAACTTCATTCTCATAAATACAAAATCCCCAAATTTAAAAGGAAATTTCTTTGAATATAAGTTTTCCTAGCCTCTGTTTGTCCCTGTTTATTTTGTTTTTATTAGACCGTATGCGGTCCTCTCAGTGTTCATAGTTACAACCGCACTCTTGGTAATTTCTAAAGAAATTCATCAGGTTGATAAAAACATAAATAGAGGAGTTAGTGGATACTAATATGAAACAGAAGAAGTGACCTTTCTTTGTCTCACCTTGGATACCATGTAGACATCTGTCACTAATGTGATTTGACTCTCAATACTGGGACCCTCATAGCTCAATTCATAATGGTTAAGAGTCCATATTCTTTCAAAAGAAAAATTCTAACCATACAGTCCCTATCCAGGTTTTCAGTCTTTTTTATGTATAGTTCTTTGGTCCTTATTCATGGATTGTCCCCTCTTTAAAAATAGATATGTTACTTCCTTTCACCAATGGGTTTCCAAACCCACATTTGTTCTTTTTTGACTGATATTATCAGAACAGTGCAAACCCTAGAAGCTCCATATATTTACAAAATACATCAGTTTCTATCTCACATCATCTTTTCCTGTAACATTCAATCATTACCTTATTTGGACAGTTATCGGTGTAGTATTATCCAGTGTAGTATCCAAATTCCTCCTCTTTATGCCCCACCTGAAAATGTTTGGACTGCTGTTGTGTTGTTTTCATATCCTGCGCTTTTCTAAGAGATCACTTTTCTGTTCCTTTTAAAGGGCACCGAACCCTCCCAGTATCATTCAAAGCAAACAACGTGAAACCTTAAGTGTTTTCCCTCATCTTCTTCCTCCTCTTCCTTATTTTTTATTAAAATTGTAACATACAAATGTCACTCTGAAGAAAACCCTTGGGTTCATCATCCCCAGCTCCCCTTCCCTGGAAAGAGAATACATCACCTTTTAATCATGTTGGCCTTGCTTCTCCATAAGGCAAAAAAAAGAAAATCTCAACAGAGGTTGCCAGTTATAACTTGTGTATAAAAAATGGAATTAAAAACATTTGAAGAGATAGAATCAGTTTCATAGGGACCCCCAACCCCAGATTTCCCAGGTTTTTATTTTCTCCTTGCCTTCCTCTACTCTGTCTTAATTTTGTCTTGCATGATTCTTTCTCCCAAACACACCCTTAGGATCTTAAAGGGGAGTCCTTCCCTAATTTCCTCATTGTTTCTTCTTTCTTACCAGCATGCTTCTGCATTTATTTTCCATTGACTATACTGTCACCCTCTACAAATATTCATTATAGTTGAAAGCCTCAACCTACCTTCTCTTCTGATGCATCAACAGCACATGAACTGAGTTCTGCAAGATTATTTCCTTTTTCTTATTGACCAGATATATGGACTGGCTTTAGATTCACTGTGAGGTTTTCGAAATGAATTTATATCGTAAAGAAACATGCGTACATCATCAATCTTATCTTTCCTCTTTAATGTATTTATGTGCTTGCTAAGTTGTTTCAGTCGTGTCCTATTCTTTGCAACCCCATGGACTGTAGCCCCCCAGGCTCCTTTGTCCGTGGGATTCTCCAGGCAGGAATCCCGAAGTGGGCCCTCCTCCAGAGGATCTTCCCGATTCAGGGGTTGAACCTGGGTCTCTTATGTCTCCTGCACTGGCAGGCAGGTTCCTTACCACTGGCGCCACCTTTTACCTGCCTTCAAATCGGCCAGTTTCTCCAATCACATTTCTTAATCTCCATCTCATGCATTTGGATGCTAAACCCTTTAATTTCATCAATTCAGTTTAGTCACTCAGTCATGTCCAACTCTTTGCGACCCCATGAACTGCAGCATGCCAGGCCTCTCTGTCCATCACTAACTCCTGAAGTTTACTCAAACTCATGTCCATTGAATCCATGATGCCATCCAACCATCTCATCCTCTGTGGTCCCCTTCTCCCACCTTCAATCTTTCCCAGCATCATATCTTTTCCAACGAGTCAGTTCTTCACATCAGGTGGCCAAAGTACTGGAGTTTCAGCTTCAGCATCAGTCCTTCCAATGAATACTCAGGACTGATTACCTTTACTTTCATGGTTTAACACTAAACCATGCCCTGTTATAGGGACTGCCTTCTTTTGCATATTCTCTAGAAACTCTGTATCCATCCCCCTTCTGGTGAGTGGAATACATACACTTCCCCTTTCTCCTATTTATTACAGGGTGAGTGTTGTGTCAGCTACTTAGAATCTCGCAGTGTAAATCCTGGCAGAAGATTATACAGGATATAACCTGTTGGCCTAAGGGATTCAAATTTCTCACATCCTGTGCCATTTATCCTTGAGACATGTGTTGATTAACCCATTTTGCATGGACTCCACTAAAGTTTTATGTTTCCCTGAAAGCCTTTCTTGATTCCTTACCCCCTTTTTCCTGCTTCCTGATCTTACCTGGATCCCACCATCAGCCTTCATGTGCCTGAAGTACCCACAGAGATACTGTGTGTTTAAGTGGTGGGTGGGGGCAGCTTCCAAGATAGCTCCCAGCAACCCTGCCTTCTGTGTTCACAGTTGTCATCCCAACCCCTGAGGGTGAGCTGAGCTGTACCTAGTGAACTGCTTCAAACAAATACAGTATGGCAAACGTGTTGGGATGCAACTTCTGAGTTTAGTTTACAAAAATGTCTCATCTCTGGCTTTTCTTGCTTGCTCAGTCTAAGAGAAGCCACCTTCCATAGTGTGAGCTGCTCTGTGCAGAGGCTCACAAAACAAGAAAATTAGGGGAGTTTCTGACCAAAGGTCAGCAATAAACTGGGGCCCTCAAGGCCACTAGCCCACGAAAGACTGAGCATGGCCCAAAACCACATGAGTGAACTTAGCTTCTTCTCAGTCAGGCCTTTACCTGAGATTGCCCATACCTTCACTGCAACCTTCGCTGACCCAGAAGACCCAGCTAAGATCTTAACTCACAGAAACTGTGAGATACTAGATGTTCGCTGTGTATGTCACTCAGTTTGGGGGAAATTTGTTACACATCAAGAGATAGCTAATATACATGGTGTTATAAATATGGTTTTTATATTTGACTCTTTCCTTAGCCTGTGTAACTAATGACAGGGTTCTAATCAAGTACTCAGCTCTATTTCTTCAGAACCATAATATAATACAGTGTAATAATGTAATGGCAAATCACTCCAGTATTCTTGCCTGGAAAACTCCACGGACAGAGGAGCCTGGTGGACTGCCGTCCATGGGGCTGCAAAAGAGTTGGACATGACGAGTGACTAAACAACAACAGAGTATGATAATGCTTCCCAGGTGGCATTAGTGGCAATGAACCCACCTGCCAATGTAAGAGACCCAAGTTCCATCCCTGGAGCGTGAAGATGCCCTGGAGAAGGGAAGACCTGCTCCAATGTTCTTGCCTGGAGAACCCCATGGACAGAAGAGCCTGGTGGACTATGATTCACGGGGTCTCAAAGAGTCAGACACAACTGAAGCGACTTTGCATGTATGCATAATAATAAAATGTCTAAACCTTAAAACTTGCTCAAGAAACTTATAATGATCTAATGAGAGCTTCTCATTTCTCTTAAACTTCTTTAATCACCACCACCAGTAAGCTGCTGTATCAGCTGAGCTCTGTCTTAGTCTGCTTGGGCTTCTGTAACAGAATACCATGGACCGGGTGACTTAAAAACAACAGAAATTTATTTATCACAGTTCTATGGGCCGGAAGTCTAAGATCAAGGTGCAGATATATGCAGCCTCTAGTGCAGGCTGCTTCCAAGTACATAGTAGCCGTCGTCTTGCTGTGTCCTCACAGGGTTAAAGCGCCAAGGATCTACCTGGGACCTCTTTTATAAGGGTACTAACATCACTCACGGAGAAGACAATGGCACCCCACTCCAGTACTCTTGCTGGGAAAATCCCATGGATGGAGGAGCCTGGTGGGCTGCAGTCCATGGGGTCGCTAAGAGTCGGGCATGGCTGAGCGACTTCACTTTCGCTTTTCACTTTCATGCGTTGGAGAAGGAAATGGCAACCCACTCCAGTGTTCTTGCCTGGAGAATCCCAGGGATGGGGGAGCCTGGTGGGCTGCTGTCTATGGGGTCCCACAGAGTCGGACACGACTAAAGTGACTTAGCAGCAGTAGCAGCAACATCACTCATGAGGAAGCCACCATCATGACCTAATCACCTCCCAGAGGCCTGACCTTCAAACACCATCATTCTGGGCATTAAGGTTTAACATATGAATTTGGGGTGGGTCTCGTGCCCAGTTGTATCTGATTCTTTGTAACCCTGTGGATTGTAGCCCACCAGGCTACTCTGACTATGGGATTCTCCAGGCAAGAATACTGGAGTGGGTTGCCATTTCCTCTCCAGGGGATCTTCCTGACCCAGGGATCGAACCTGAGTCTCCTGTGTCTCCTGCATTGGCAGGCAGATTCTTTACCGCTGGGCCATTGGGGTGGGCAGACACAAGCATTTAGTCCATGGCAGGTTTCTTGGTAACTAATTCAGGCAAAGTTAAGCAGGAAGGCAATCTTTTGAAAGGGGAACAGATAGATCGGAGATCCGAGGAAGGCTCAAGATGGATGTTTAGAGAAGGCACAAGCACCAGGAGAGGCTGACAGCGGTTAAAGCCCTTGGGGACACTGGTTGGGACGTGATGTTCCAGGATCCTTGGGCACTGTTGCACTTGAGAGTCCACTGCTGTCTCTGTGCATTTGTATCTCCTTCCTTAAAGATCTCAAATTCAGGGGTGTCAGTGGCTGAGCCATGCCCCCTGCCAGGGTGCAGAGGAAAGGACTGTCTGCCCACCTGTTGGTAGATGAAGGCGAATTTCTTCCTCCCTCCCAAATCACCAAAGTGGTTTTTCTCCAAAGAGGGAGGGAATCAGATGCAGCAGGCAGGAGGGAGTGCAAAAATGACAAATAGTCACACTATTGAGCAAACTGTGTGTGAGCTAAAGTCACTTCAGTCGTGTCCCACTCTTTGTGAACCCACAGACTGTAGCCTGCCAGGCTCCTCTGTCTGTGGTATTTTTCCAGGCAAGAATACTAGAGTGGGTTGCCATGCCCTCCTCCAGCGGATCTTCCTGACCCAGGGATTGAACCCATGACTGTTACATCTTCTGCATTGGCAGGTGGGTTCTTTACCACTAGCGCCACCTGGGGAGCCTATTGAACAAACTAATTCTTTCTAAATTCGGTAGGAAACCCACCCAATAGAGGAACAGCTCTTTCCTTGGAAGCTTTAGTATTCTCTTCTAGGTAATTTTGTTTTTCTTTTTAAACTTTCTTACCATATGGATTCCCTTTTTAGCACAAATCCTCTAAAATAATAGTCCATGCATAAATGTTAACCTTGTTCCTTTGCTGCCCACCACTTGACATCTATTATAGTCCATTTTCTAGACAGATGTGTGAAGAAGTGAAAGAGCATGTTTATATGTTTTCTTTTCTCAGGTATGAAAAGGCCTAGATTAATGCTTTTAGTCTAAAGAAATAAATTTACAAAGCACCCAGTGCTAAACCTGGTACCCACTCAAGCCAATGAATAGCACTTCCCTTTCTGTCACATGTGTTTTCCAAGGGTAATTTGAGCTTTTCCTCCTAGGAGGCTTTATAAATTGTACCTCTATACTTGTGGAACTAACTATTGTGAATACTTTTTCCTCTGCTCTTATATTCTTCATGTTTTCTTGTTTATTTATTTTTATGGAAGTATAGCTGATTTACAATGTTGTTAATTCCTTATTGTATAGCAAAGGAATTCTGTTATCATATACATATATTCTTTTTTAATATTCTTTTTCATAATGGTTTATCACAGGATATATTTTTATCTGGAGGATAATTGCTTTACAGTACTGTGTTACTTTCTGCTGTACAACAATGTGAATCAGGTGTAAGTATACATATATCCCCTCCCCTTGAGCCTCCCTCTCACCCCCATCCCCCCCGGCTAGGTCATCACAGAGAACAAAGCTGAGCTCCCTGGGCTACACAGCAGCCTCCCACTAGCTATCTGTTTTATACACTATTCTTTAATTGTTTATTTTCAGCTCCAACAAAAACTCACCAACTGTTCCTAATCCTCATAATCTGTATTTTAAAATTTATATCACCACTTGCAGTTGTCCTGCACCTCACTTCTTTCTTATTTCTCATATTTCTCCAACCTTGTAGCAAAGACAGAACATCCTGCTAACAACCCCTTTGGCTTGTTTTCTAGGATTTTTCTTGAGTTCCTGCCCTAAACCCCATCTTTGCTTGTGTTCTGAATGTCTCTATCTTTCAAGCTGTTGACTTTCTCTGTTTTTCTTTCCTTCTTCACATTCTCTCTCTCTTTGGGCCTGCTTTATTCCTTCTGCCCATCCATCTTAAATATTCTTTCTCTAGATCTTCTCTTATTGAATCTCGTATTTGCACCTCTGTCTTTATTAAAGAACTCTCTAAGATTGTTTTTTCTTTTTTCCCCTCTTTTTCTGCCTATTTTGCTTTCCATCAACTATAATTTTAACCATGAATTATTAATTCAACACTCAATTATTATGTATTTATTCTGTGACTATAACTGCATGAAGTGCCAAGGAGGCCAAAAAGAACAAACCGAAATTTTGCCCCCAGGGGCTCAAGACCCAGTGAAGAAGGAGAACTTAAAAAAAAAAAAAAAAACAAAACACCTTAATGCAATATGATAAGCAGGATCCTAAGAGGATAATCAAAATGCTGGAGAAACAATAAACAGCTTCTGCTTGAAAAGATTGAGTCTTCACAGAAGAGATGATCTTCAACCTTGGTTCAAGTGGGGTTTTGCCCGACAGAAATGGGGAACACTATTTCAGGCACAGAGCTCAGTGAAGCCAGAGATTTTGTGGGCTGCTCACTAGAGGATGCTGGGCGCTGAAATTCAGCCGTGTTGTGCTTGGTACTACTGGTACCTGGGTACAGGGCTGTATCAGCCCAGAGGAAAAAGCACAAAGATAGCACATGGGCTGCTGGCGTGAATGCTATGCAGCTTACTAATTTTGCCCTTTGACTCCCATGCTCTACACTTGAAACTGCTAATCATGAGCTTTGCCAAATTTAAATTCCTCTTACATCAATATACATAGTACATGGGTGACCAACCTCAGAACCTGCAGTGCTTTCAGACAAATGGGTTATTCCTTTCTTTTCTTTCTCCCTTTTATATTTCTCAATACACATAATGGCACAGTATCTCCTTAGCCAGGCAAATATCTCATCTGCAGCTACTGTTCCTAAATAAATGTTTATTGCCCTTGATTTAATGAAAGCTAGCAGAACAAAATTCAGTCTTAAGTTCTATCTTTTTTCTTCTTTTCTTACTTTCTGTATTGTTCTTCCAAAAGAACATTTTGGAAAAGTTGCCCACTGCTAAAACACACACAAACACAGACACACACATATCCAGACTTTCTGGAATGTTAATAAACCAGCGATCATTTCATACCTGACAGACATCTACAGGCTGAGAGCTAACCTTACGCCTCTCACTGATACAGAAACAAAACCTCAGCTAGTAAGGGATTTGCTTCAACTCAAGGAGTTAGTTAACAGAAGACTCATTTCCCATTATTTTTCAAAAGATGGGTATAATGTAGTTCCAACTGGGGCCATTATTGGTGTTTTCATATTTGTTGATGAGTCATTCAGTATTCTTCATAACAGAAACTTAACACAGGATACATTTTTCCTTGCTAACTTTTTTATTTTTTTTAAATGTATTTATTTTAATTGGAGGCTAATTACTTTACAATATTGTATTGGTTTTGCCATACATCAACATGAATCCACCACGGGTGTACACGTGTTCCAAATCCTGACTTTTAAAATTTGGGAACCTTTGCAGATGTAGGGAATGAGTATGCATTCCAACAAGTTGCCCTTTCTTGTGTTTTCCCTTTCAAATATTACACACCTCTACTACTAGTCTTCTATACCTACCCCGGTCCTCTCTTTTTATGATGGCTTATGATCTGCTCCCTGGTGTTTTTATCAATGCCAGGTTGGAAACTTTCTAGGGCTCCTCCAGAATGACCCCTGCTCTTCCGTCTGGGCTGAGGACCCCATGTTCCATCATTCATCCACTTGCTGGCATCCTGACCACCTTCTCACTGCAGTGAGAACAGGACAGCAGCCCTCCTTAACTTTAGCCCTGCTCTTCTTTCTTAGAATCTGTATCCATCTTTTTAGAGAGGAGGCAATGGCAACCCACTCCAGTACTCTTGCCTGGAAAATCCCATGGATGGAAGAGCCTGGTGGGCTGCAGTCCATGGGGTCGCTAAGAGTCGGGCACAACTGAACTATTTCACTTTCACTTTTCACTTTCATGCATTGGAGAAGGAAATGGCAACCCACTCCGGTATTCTTGCCTGGAGAATCCCAGGGATGGCAGAACCTAGTGGGCTGCTGTCTATGGGGTCGCACAGAGTCGGACACGACTGAAGTGACTTAGCAGCCACAAAGTTTTAGTTTTTAGAAATGATTTGCAGGATAGCATATAAATATAGCACTAATGAATATACAACTGAAAACATATCCATAGATGCCTTTATCATAATAACATTTTTATATTTATCCCTTTATCTCTCCAGTCTGAGAATTTCAGTTTTATAAGATCCGCTTCAAGTGGCCAGAGCAGTCTTTCAAAAATACATTTCAGGTCATGTCGCTTCTTGTTTAAAATTCTCCACTGCTTTCCCACTGCAATTAGACTGAAATCCAGGCATCTTACTATAGCACATCTGGCCCTGCAGGAAATGGCCCCTGTACCTCTCTGACTTCCTGCCTTTCCTCCACCTCTCCTATCTCACTGAGTCCATGCCACGCTGACCTTTTCATTTCTCAAACATGCCAAGCGCCTTCTCACCCCAGGGCCTTTGCACTCACTGTGCTCTCTGCCAGGAAGAAGCAGCCCCCAGAGCTTTGTCTGGCTGCTGCTTGCTAACATTCAGTAGCCTCTGCACTGACTTTCCATTCCATCACTTCTGCTCTGTTTTCTTCATTGCACTTGTCACTGTCTGAAATTACCTTGTTCATTTATTTGTTTGTTTGTTATTGTTGGTTTCCTCCCTCTAGAATAGCACCTGTCCAGGGGAACTTTCTGCAATAATGGAAAAGTTCTCTATGCTGCCCAACATGGTCACCCACAGTTACACGTGGCCATTAAGCACTTGAAATGTAGCTAGTGAGACACAAGTATGTTTTGTGTGGCTTCACCCAAGAAGTCAAAAAAATGCTCGAAAATATCAGTAGACCCTTGTAGGAAATCATAGAGTGTCTACAGCTGAAATATTGCTGTAATTCTGGTTACTCCACTTTAATAAAAACCTAACATAGCAGAGACAGGTCAGGGGAAAGGCGAATAAAATAAAATAATGATGGAAGGGTTTCTATGGGCCAGCATTAGCCTGTCTGCCTTGATGTGAATTAGATGGGGGATGGAGTGTCCTCTCTGGTAGACACAACCCCCTGCCCTTGGCTCCTTCCTTGGGGAGGAGAGCGCCAGCTGAATTTGAACCAGCACTCTCCAGGGCCAGTCTGCAAAACCATAAGGTTGGCCCAGTGTTTCTGCAAGTGGTTACAATGATTCATATTCTTCAGCAGTCTACAGTAGCCTAAGTGGTGGGCAACTAGTCACATGATAAAGTTTGATAAAATTGTGAAGTGTATGGTGAAATAAATCTTTAGATTTAAATTATACGAGAGGGACTGAGAGGGAGAGAGAGGAGACTAGAGGAAGAGTTTGTCAACTTTGGAACACTAGATGCAGGAGCACAACTTGAAACTGAATCTACAATGCTATAACCAAGAAATAATTCTAAGCAAAAATTACTTGTTACAAATAAGCATCTGAAACTTATACTCCTATGTAACAAACTTAAATATATAATTTTAAAGAAGAGTTCTAGTAGACAAATATGGATTGAAATAATTCACCATTTAAAAATAATTTAATATTTTAAAATTCAGATCTGCACGATCTTAAACCTACATTCCAGAATTCTGATGATCCATTTCTATCTCATGCCCTTGACTGCCTCTCTAGGACTCAATTCTTGGGAGGTTATCAACTACTCCTAGGTTTCCAGAATCATCAATTTTTCTCTGCTTTCTCCCTCCTTGATTTTGTCTGTGACAATCAGCTCTGATGACCACCCACTCCTTGGAATTCAACAAACATTTTATAGGGGGCTTATTATGTGCCAGACACTGTGTAAAATCACAAGGAAGTGAAAATCCTTTCCCTTGAGGAGTTCGTACTTTATTGGGGAGGCAGGCGTGTATATTAGTAATTACCCTGGAGTGTGATGAGTGCAAAGGAGGTCTATGGTCTGGACCTTTAAGAAGCAGAAAGAATGGAATGATGAACACCAACCAGTTAGAGATAGAGAAGCAGGGATTTCTTCCTTCAGAGAGAACCTGAGTTTAAAGGATGAGTTTAAAGGTTGTAAGTTTGCTCTCCAGATAATGTGGGAGACTGGGCATTCCCAACAGAGGAGAGACAGTATATAAAGGATGGAAACATGATCAAACAGAGAACTGCCAAAAGCCTGCACTGCTGGGTGAAAAGTGTGAAGGGAGGCAGAGCAGGTGGTAAGGCTACACCGGGAGTCCAGATGAAAGATGGAACCCAGAGCCCATGAAGGCTTTAAGCAGAGGAATAAGTCAGTCCTAGAGGATCAACCCTGAGTATTCTTTGGAAGGACTGATAGCTGAAACTGAAGCTCCCCCCATTTGGCAACCTGATGTGAAGAGCCAACTCATTGGAAAAGACCCTGATGCTGGGAAAGACTAAATGCAAAAGGAGAAGGGGGCGGCAGAGGATGAGATGGCTTCACTGGCTGAATGGACATGAATTTGAGCAAACTCCTGGAGAGAGCAAAGAACAGGGGAGTCTGGTGTGCTGGGGTCCATGGGGACACAAAGAGTGGGAAATGACTTACTGACTGAACAACAATAGGATTTGATTTGTGCTTCAGAAAGATCACTGTGGTGGGGACCAGGGAAGGAGGTGAGAGAAAGGCAAAGAGACCAGTTAGGGGCCATCACAGTGAGCCAGGCATGTGAGGTAAGACCTTGAATTACAGGCACTGCCAGTAGGAATAAGAGTTGTAGATCATTCATGTGTAATCGGAGGATTGAACTGAAGCCTTGGTGATTGGTTAGAGGGGGAGTGAGGGAAGAGGTGGGGACTCCCTGATCTCTGGCTTGGGTAGATCAGGGAATGGAAATGTCATCAACCAAATCAGAAAGGAGCAAAGGCAGACATGTATTGTCAAAGAGACAGTACGCTTGGTCTTGGACTTGCTAATTTGACCAATATCTGGACATGGATAGAAGAAGGTTAAACAATCCCAGCTTTGCCACTTAATTACCTAGCTTACCCTAGGCAAATTATATAAGATTTCTGGGTTTTGGTTTCCTGATTGGTAAAGCTGTCGGCACAGTGCCTGGCAAAAATATTTCCATATTATCAGATTTCCTCAATAACCCTGTAAAGTATGGAAAAGGCATTATTCTCAAGAAATTGAAGCCCCAAATAACTTGCAGAAATTCTAATGGTGTATGTAGAAACACTTTGTAAAATGATATTATTTGCTGTTGTTGTTTTTTGTTGTAGTGCTCATAGTCAGAACTACAACAAACACATATAATTGACCTTTAATTGTCTTGTGAGGATAACAGTTTTCACAGTTTCACGATAGGAGGAGGACTAAGACTGGTCTTGGTTATCATTTATGCAGAGTGCTAAGAATATAGCACATTCTCAGTCTGTGCTTATGAGGCGTGAGCCTACAGAAATTGGCTAGCTGAGAAACTGGAGCTTTCTTTGGTAGTTTTTTTTTTTTTTTTCTGTCTTCAGCTGCCCCTGGATGGTGTTTACTCCAGGGAGAAAAATAGAATTTCCTGAGCAATATAGTACATTAAATACTAGAGAATCTATGCATAGGTTGTGTTATGCATTTGCAGAAATAAAAATTTCCTGTGTTGCCAAAATGGAACATTATAATGCTAAAAATTAAGAAATATTCATTTTAATTTATGTTGGCAGTAAAACTGAGTAACATGATCATGCAGAAAATGTCCTGGGTCTGTTGGAGAATAAAAAGTTGTTTTTTAAAAACTAACAACTTTGAGCACAAGGCAGTTTCTGTTTTCACTTCACCCTCAAGAACTCATTGCACCCGTGAGTTCTGAACCCATGAGAATAATAAAATAATTATAGTTTTATTTTACTGTATTCTGACACTGAATTTGATCCACTAATGTCTGCATATTTCAGGTAAAGGGGAAAAAAATGAAACTGGCTAGATCAAGCTGATATTTTTCATAATCTGAGATTTTTCTCTAAAGAGACTTTTGTCATCATTTACATATTTCTTACTAAAAATTTCCTTGTCAATGATCTGAGCACACCAATAATACATCCAACTGTCACACACAGAGACGAATCTCAAGCAATGTTTTTTAAAGAATTTATTCATTAACCAAGCAATGTTTTATTTTGAATCTTTTGCCCCTGAGTGCAGACACAAGGAAAGAATATCATAAGTGGAATGCAAAGAGCATTTGGTTTTGGATTCCTGTATCACAGTGACTGATGATTTTTTTTTCTTGAAAGAGATATAGAGATTGGAAAGGAGAACTTTAAGCCTGTCCACTGCACAGAAATTTTGTTTTGAAATGCATCCAGTTCAAGGGTTAAATGGAAGCAAGCAGTCATTTCAACCATGTTTTTGAAGAAAATGAAACAGCTTGATGTAAGTTAAATGAAGGGAGTCTATGACTTAAAAGAAATGGACAGATAGAGAAAAAGGTCACAAGATTAAATTTTCCCTGAGGGGAGAGTCCTTCTTTGGAATCATTAACCTCCTTCTAGGTCACTCCTGGAAAAACAGCAGGAAACCCTCTTGCGCCTGGAAACATGGGTGTATCCCAGCAGCCCACTGACCTGGCAACTGGGAGACAGACCCGTGGTGCCCCCAGTTCCCCTTCAGGCATGCTTAATTTTAGGACCTCTGTTTTAAAGAAACAAGATCTCTTCGTTCTGAACTCTGTGATAAAATACAAAGTATGTTTCTAACGTGAAAACTGATGCTCTTTCGAGTAGGATGAAGGAAATACGTAGTGATGTCAATTGTCTCTGAACTGCAGTGAATTTATGCATTCGCCCCCCATTTTCCATACTTTCTATAAAATATTCTTACAGTTTCTAAATTTAAAAAAAGTTACTTGCCTTTGCTTCAATAATATGTAATTATTCTATATCCATTTAGATTTTTGAGTATTTACTAGTTCAGGGGATGTTCTTGAGAGGAGGAGGCAAAATTTTCTCTTGTGCATTAACCATTTTCAACATATTTTCTGGAATTTCTGTTTACTTATATACTGATTTATGAAAAGTGGACATAAGTATATTAATTAAAAAAAATTTGAGAGTAAAACAAAATTTAAAAGCAAAGACAAAAAAAGTACAACTACACCCTAACAAAATTCTTCTTAAATATCTCTCTTCAATCTATTTTTCCAGCACCAAATTAAGAACAAGTAGAATTATCCATGTATGGTTGCTGAACAACATTAGTTCAAAGAAATCTGACTTCTAAACTTCAAAATAATAGTAATTCCATCCTGCATCCCAAGCTTTCCTTACATAATGCACCATAAAGTAAAACTCCATGTTAGAAATGGAATTTGATGATCACAAAGCATGAAACAGAAAAATAAGCCAAAGTTAAGACAAAAGTGAAAGCCCTGAAGAGTGCAAGAGCCCAATAAGAGGGGCTTTTTTCCCTGCCTCTTTGAAGTCTTTAAATTGATACTTTAAAAGAAAGGGACAGAGTCTTTTAGAATAGCAAGGAAAAGAAACATGCATAAAGCACTCACTGCTATATAGAGGAACATCGAAGTACCCTGTTCAGGTTTTGCCTGTGGTTTGTATATTCTTTTCCAAATTGGTTCTAAAACAAGGGAGAGTGTGTTAAAGATTTTAAAAGACAATGAGGCAATTTCACAGTCCCTAGAGAATCAAGACAAACTGGAGCATCAATGAGACATAAAAGGAAAATGCATTTTGTGAATCTGAACACAGCCTAGGTGTGGGGAAAGGCATCCGCTAAGCTCACGTGCCTCACCCATTACCTTTTGCTGGTGTTCACACACTGATTGAATAACCAAGAAGTAAGAATCTTAGACAGCATGTAGGTAACTTATTATGTAATATAAATAGGGAACAAAGGTAACAATTTCCTGACAGTGGTATGGTAAGAAAAAGAATTGTGTGCCTCACTGTTTTCTAGCCAAAATGCATTTCTGAAGCAGGAAATCAAAAACACATCACAAACCCTACAACTAGACTAAACACATTAAATCTGCTGATATTAGTAACTGTCACGAGGCTGCCAGGCTCAGGGAGCAGCAGCTACTGACAGCTACCCACTCCCTACCTCTGAACACACTTTCCTCAGATACTTTGCTGAAGAAACGTGAACAAATATTCCATTGTTGCTGCAGTTTATTAAATGGTCCCTTGGAATTCCCTGCAGACGCTGCTTAAACAGAAATAACGAATGGGACACCCATTTGATGCACAACACAGATCTGAACTGAGAAGCTAAATAAAAGGTTTCAAGTGACATAGGCCAGAACACGTCTGAGCCCCTCCCCCAGATAAATCACTAAAATGCCCGTTCTCTGCACTGCCTTTGTTTCATTTACTTCAAAATACATCGTATTAACTCTTCGTTCATTTTACCTTCTTTTCACCTTTAAATACAAAAATAATATTTTAAAATTCTGAGAATCTAAAACATGCTCAGCCCCCCAATATATACATATACACATATATATATATATAACACACATATGATTCTGTTTCAGATGGACTTGTACTTATTATAATGCCTGCTTATTGCTGAGGCTTCACAAGGTTTTATATCTGGCGTTTCAAAATAAGGCTTATATTTCTTTCCTTCAATTTCAGTTGAAGGGCCAATATCTGTCTAGCATCTATTAATTGTTGTCACACCATCTTATCCATTTATTCACAGGGCCAGACTTACTCCTTTTAAGCTGACTCCTTTGTTTACAGAGATTTCTTTCCCACTGTCCACCAACCTGCAACCCATTTTTCTGGCTGGTAGGAGATGAAGGAAAGGGTAGGAACCTGTCTGAAAAGAGGGCACAGTCTACTCTCAGGCAAGTATGCTTGGTATCTCCCGCTTTCTCAGGAAACTGCCGTGAAGAAAAGCGCCACGTGGAGCTGAAACAATTATAAAGGTGCCAGTTATCACCTCCTGAAAAACCGTAAGAATTGAAAACTGAATGATATATCCCTCATATGGTACCTTTCCCTTATTCATATCCCTTCCTCCTCAAACCACCCCTCCCCTCAGAAAACAGCCTTCTGTTTTCATTTATCTTGAAGATTTATAAAGTAATTGATATTTAAGAAGTGCACGTGAATAATTTTCTGACAGTGTATAATCAATGATGTTTGATCATTGCCAATTGTTGATAGAAAATATAATTTCAAAATGAAAAGATTAGATGATTCTAATCTGAAATAAATTTCAAAAATGAGTCTGCTACAGTAAAGGGAAGACAAAGGAGAAAAAAAAAAAAGCTCCACAAAAACCCAACAGAAGACCTTCAAGTCAAATGTTTTATTTCCATTTGTTTCTAGTGCCTTGCTGAAGTGAGGGGCTGGGGGAGACTAATACATCTCACTTTAGCAGTACTAATTGTTTGCATTATCACAATAATCAAATGCAGCCATATTAATCTCTCTGGTTATTAACTTGATTTTTACACATTAAGATTTAGATTTAATCCCCTGGGACCGTCTATTAATGCTTTTAAAGTTGAAGGGTTTCAACAGTTTTAAGTTCTTTCCCTTCTTTTAGCTGCAGGCAGTAAAATTTGAACGTGTGTGGAGTTTTGTATTTTGCATTCCTGGGGGATTTTCAGACACAGTGCTGTCAGGGACCATGAATCATGTTAAAACATAGCAACCTCTACAGCTATTAAAATGTCTGCAATAATGTGATTATTGTAAAATGGAAAAACTAATATCACATGTGTTACTTAAAGATCAACTATTCTTTTAAAGTCACAGAGAATGCATCTGGAAAAAAAAAATGAAGTTGCTTTTTTCACCTGCAGCCAAAATGTGAAATATCTCATCTACTGAGAAAGAAAACTTTCAGCTCTTTTTACAAAATACATCCTTACCGAGCTTCAGGTCAACAGAGCATAAAAATGGCAAAAAGTCCAAGATCAATAAGCATGAAAAGCTGTTTTATTTCTGTTTGAGCAAGTTGTAGCGACAATGACCTGCTGGAACAGTCTCCAGTTTTATGCTTTCATAGTCACAGAACGATGACATCCAAGCAGAAAACGGAGGTTGGCCTGTTCTGATGAGCTGTCAGTGTGGGCCCGGCATTACAACCTGTCTTCCATTGGCTTGGGGCTCGGTCTTTAGAAATTTATTAAAATTATTATGTAGACAGATGCTCAGATGAACATTATCCAGGAAATTATTTGGAGCATTTGTATAATAAGAGAGAACACAAGAAGAATAAAAGCTTTTTTTTTTTCTTACTTAGAGGGATTTAAATCATCTTAGCTCCCTGGTTTCTTTGTTGTTTTTTTAAAAATTAAGCATGCAAGTTAATATACACTTGTCACAGTTACTTCATTCAGTCAACAAATCATACCTGAGTCGAGGACTAATTTACCCTATAAACAATATTTCTGAGATTTGCATGGTATTTTTTTTCCTATTTCTGAAATATCTCCCAGTAAAAGAAACATATCCTCCATCATGTTATTATGTATATTTCCTATTACCAAATATATCTTTATGTTTTTATTCTATAGTTTATTATCTAAGAATAAAAAACAAAACTCAGTTTTGGTATTTGAACATAACAACTTATCAGAAGATATAAGTTGATAAATATATGATAATTTTCACTTGAAAAGGAGGAAAGTTTAAAGAATTTCAAATGATCTTAAGCCTTGAAGTACATGGCCTGTCAAGACATTTCCTTGAAGCATTTGGGCACATTCAGAGAAATATAATTGGATACCTTTTGCTGCTTCTTATTGGGCAAAAGCTTTCCATACTTCCCCAGCTTTCATGGGACTGATGATATAAGCACACACTAATTGTCCAGTAGACAAAATAGTGCTGTGCTGAATCCTCTTCAATTTCTATTACCCAAGGATCAGTAAATCTACAGACAAGAGGAATCTTTCATTTGCTGAGCCAGATTCTGCATGGGTATGACCTCAGCTGCTGCCGGGCTACCTGCCATTCTGCAGATAAGCAGAAAGATGGGGGGAGTGGGCAGTGGTTGGTCAACATTTGCCCAAAGTCACACAGCTTCACAACTTGTGAGTGATGAAATGGTGACTCAACTCTAGATTTGTCACATTCCCAAACTCATTCCCTTTCTAGTAAATCATGCTGCCTCCCACCAGGGGATGAGGTCGGTAACAAGTGTTATACTCATTTATTCTTTAAACAGACAGCTAAAGAGCAGAGCAGGAACAAACACGGGCTTTGGGCAGGCAGGCTATCTAGAGTCTAAAGGAACTTTGGTGTGAATCACAGCTCTCATCTTACTGCGTCACCTTGGCAAGTTTACAGCAACAGAAGAAGAGGGAGAAGGAGAAGAAGGAGGAGGAACAGGATGAGGAGGAGAGAAAGGAGGAGGAAGAGGCAGAAGGAGAGGAAGTGGGAGAGGAGGAGGAAGGAGAAGGAGGAGAAGACATAGCTCCTATTCCCTGAGCACAAACAGGGTGCCGGAGAAGGGACGAGATACTTTATGAGGGAGCCAAAGTCGCAACAACACTTCAAGGCAAATTTTAGTTTCTCAATTGTCAGATCAAGAAATGAAAGCACAGAATGATAAGACACTTGGGTATAGTTCTTAGCTTTTCTTCCAGAGAAGCTGTTAGAGGCTTCTGTTCCAGGTCTGGGCTCCTCTGACTTCCTATATATTTGGAACATCTTAGAATCTCTGGGCTTTCTTGGTGACTTAGGCAGTAAAGTGTCCACTCACAATACAGGAGACCCAGGTTCAATCTCAAGGTGGGAAAGATCCTCTGGAGGAGGGCATAGCAACCCACTCCAGTGTTCTCACCTGAAGAGTTCCATAAACAGAGGAGCCTAGTGGGCTACAATCCATGGGCTCACAGCATCAGACATGACTGAGTGACTAAACACAGAATCTCCACTTCTTTAAGATGGATTCATGAGTTTGTTATGCTTAATAAGTGAGGTCACATACACAAGACTTCCAGTACCATTCTAGATGAATCAAAGATGGTCAAGAAAGGTTTATTTTTCCATCTCCCCCAAGAAATAAAAGTGTCTGATCCTCAAACATCCCATTAACTCTTTGCCCATGGCTAAGGCTGTTCTTTCTTCCTAAAAGTATCTGCAGAACTTCTAATCTTTCTTCAAGTCTCCCTCAAAATCAAATGTCACCTTCCCCTGCCAGGCACGTGTTGTTTTACACATATTTCTTTTATGTATTGTCCCCTCCATGACATTGGGCTGTTCCAAAACAGGGACAATACTTTACTTCTACTTTCTCCCAGTGCTTATAACTTTTCCTGAAACTGAGCAGTTGCTCACCAAATACTAGTAGAATGATAACACTCACCAATGTTGATTGAGCACCCATGCGGAAGCATCTCTCTAATAGATCCAAACAGTGGGTGACGGAGGACTACAGGAAATTTCCAGAGGTAAGTGCATTGTCATAGAGATGAAGCTGCTTAACCAACATCACTCCTCCACCCCTCATCTTCCCACCCTGGGAAGCCTGACTTCTCACACGTTGATGATCACTGCACACCCAGCTTCTATGTCAGACTGGGCTGTGAGCCTGGGTCTTGTGTTTGCAGATGCACATGTGTAAGTGATGATAAAAAGCATTGGTTTAGACGTTCCCTTGTTCCTATGTCTACTGTTTAAAGTGAGTGAATCTCATTTGTAAGTGATGTTCCCTGATCTCATTTTTAATGGGTGAGTGAAAAAGAAATGGCTGAACATATACCTGAAATCACTGTCAGTAAAGATGATTTCTATATATTAGTCAGGGTTCTCCAGACACACAGACCCAGTGGGATATTTTAATTATAGGAACTGGCTGAGGCACATATGGAGAACAAGAAGTACCATAATCTGGCATCTGCAGGCTGGAGAACCAGGAAAGCCCATGATATAATTCAGTCCTCGTTCAAATTCCAGAGAACCAGAAGCTCCAATTACAGAGGGCAGGAAAAGGCAGACACTCCAGCTCAAGAAGCGAGAGAGAATTTTTTCTTCCTTTGCTTTTTTTGTTCCATTTGGGCCCTCGATGGATTGGATGATGCCCACCCACATTACTGAGGGCGCTTCTCTTTACTCAGTCTGCTGAATCAAATGCTGCTCTCTTCCAGAAACACCATCACAGACAAATTGTTTTTATCAGTCACCTCTTAGGCAGTCACGTTGATTCACAGAATGAACCATTCACACCCTATGGTAAAATAAGTGTAGTAAATAATGCACCCTATTCTCTCGGGATGCAGCCAGGTCCGTGCAAGCTCAGGAAGGAGAGCAGGCACCTGGGATGTTTCCTTAAACTTCAACCCCTGCAGATTCCCAGCACACACACACTCTTTTGATTTCTGAGCCCTTCCCACTCTGTGGAGGAATTCTGCCCACCTAGGGAGACAATTTTACCTTTACTGCTATGTGCTAAGTCACTTCAGTTGTGTCTGACTCTGTGCAACCCTATGGACTGTAGCCCGCCAGGCTCCTCTGTCCATGGGGTTCTCCAGGCAAGTGGGGAGTGGGAGTGGATTGCCATGCCCTCCCCCAGGGGATCTTCCAGACCCAGGGATTGGGTCCCCTGCATTGACAGGCAGGTTCTTTACCACTAGTGCCCCTGGGAAGTCCTACCCTTCCTTATATCAACACTCAAAACAACCAATGAACCTACAATACAACTTGAGTGAGCATCTACATCCCCTCTCCTCTCCAACCCTTCTTCTGACTCAACATTCATCTTTGCTTTTCTCTTCTTTCTCAGATGAATGGGTCTTAGTCCTCATTTTTAAGCTGGTGTCATCAACTGAAACTGTTCTGTCACTCCCACCACCTCTGCTCTCTAGGACACTCCTCAGCATCTATAGTCCATTTCTCTATATTGACTCACTGCTTCATTCTTCTTTTCAAACAGGCAATTGTTCCATTTTTCAAAACAGTGTTTCTCTAGTCTCTTAACCAGAAGCATTGCATCATCTGGGAACTGCTTAGAGATGCAAATTCTTGATCTCACCTCTGGATCTTTGCTCAGAATTCATGGGTGGAGTCCTACAGTTCTATTTATTACCAGCCCTCCAGGTGGTTGTGGTGGGTGTTGTGAGAACCACTGCCTTTCATAAAGACCTCCTCAAGTCCCTTCACTCTGAAGCTATGCTCAAATTCTCTTTCTCCTTGAACTCTCAAAGGTCTTTATCAAGCAGTCGTCACCTATTCTTTTCTTACTTTTGATTTTTTTAAAAAATAGACTCACCTGAAATCCTGCTTTCACAGACCACTACATTACTGATATTGTATGAATGATATGGTAGAATGTACTCTGGAATTGGAGATAGAAAACCCAGCGTTGAATAGTGGTTCACTGCTTTTTATCTACGTGACTTGGGCAAATTCCTTAAACTCTCTAAGCCTCAGCCATCTTTACTGGATTATGGTTGAGGTTAAATGAGACAACCATGTGAAAATATTACACACAGTATATAGTAGAAGCTTAATAAATGTTTGCTAAATTCAAATTAAAATGCTACACATGCTTGGTATGTACTTTAGAAACAAAAACTTTCAGTGATTTCTTGGGCTATGTGGTGAAAGATGCCTTTAAAAAAAAATCTGATTAAAGGCTCATTTATGTGATGCATTTTTAATGACTTCAGAAGAACCATAGTTCTCACTGGATCAATTAACTGTATTTTTTTAAATTGCTAAATATATTTTTATATGTGAATGTACTGAACAATTGCTGTTCTTCAGTTGCTTGGTCATATCTAACTCTTTGTGACCTTGTAGACTGTAGCCCACCAGGCTTCTCTCTTGATGGGCTTTTCCAGGCAAGGAACCTGGAGTGGCTTGCCATTTTCTTCTCCAGGGAATCTTCCTGACCCAGGGATCGAACCCTGGTCTTTTGCATTGGCAGGTAGCTTCTTTACCACTGAGCCACCACTCTGAATAATTTGTACTCTTTTCCATGCAGGATTTGTATCCTCTTTTTTGGCCTCCATATTGTTTGAATGTTGTTATCTTTTATTCTACAGAAAATGGGCAGAAACAAGCAAAGAAACATTGCTTTGCACTGCCTTTTTCATCTTCATGGAGATGAAACCAAATGAAATAGATTACAAAGGAGAGTTAGGGTATGTGAAAGAAGAATCTCTTTGACCCCTTTAATCTCCATCAATCTGGCTTCCACATTTATCCATCCACCATAAAAGGTGTTTTTTTTGTTATTGCTGTCATTCACTAAAGGAAAGAAACCTAGAGATCTTTAAGTATGCTCTTCTCAGCCTCTCTGCTGCATTTAGTGTGTTAATTGCCCCCTCCTGGAAATGGATGACAGGATAATATTTTTGAAAGAGTAGCCAGTGTTTTGTTTTATTTCCTTTTTCCTCCAGGCTCCCCCTTTCCCTCCCCAGACTGCCCTCACACCACTGTCCAGCAGGTTATTGGCCTGAGTTCATGGTCTCAGAGGAAGGGGATGACAGGGTATAAAGCAGAAAGAAAACAACGAGTCTCTGGCTTTTTTTTTTTTTTTTTTTTTTAATTTAAAAAGCCAAAACTCTTGGAGAATTTAGAAGATCGAGACAGAGGTAAAGCATCAGATTTGGAAAAACAGGTATTTTTGTTTGGGTTGAGAAAAAGACTTCCTCAGTCTAGGGAAAGGAGGAAAGCTGGAGGGGAACAGAGAGCTCAATGGATGTCAGAGAGAGGGGCTTGGCAAGTGTGGGCACCAGGAGGGCAGAGAAACTCCACACCCTCATTCCTGGCAGACCGTACCCCCCATTGGACACTGCAAGACCCCAGAGAGGGAGCAGCTGCCTGCCAGCTCTAGGTTGGTTGGGGCCATAAAGAGCGCTGAGGGCATTCCTGCGCTCTGCCATTAAGCAAGAAATTCTTGGTAGAAGCTGCCCGGCCAGAAGAGGGGCTGCCAGTGGTAGTGGGATGTGACAGCGATGATCACTGTGGTGCTCATAGACAAATGAGACAGGGGGCAGATCTCTCAAGAACCCCATGAGTCCATCCCCATAAGCCCCTTGGTGGTTTAATTGCTAAGCCGTGTCCAACTCTTGCGACCCTATGGACTGTAGCCTGCCAGGCTCCTCTGTCCATGGGGATTCTCCAGGCAAGAATACTGGAGTGGGTCGCCAGTTCCTTCTCCAGGGGATCTTCCCGACCCAAGAATCAAACCCAGGTCTCCTGCGTTGCAGGCAGATTCTTTACCAACTGAGCTACAAGGGAAGCCCACTTGGAGCTCAGCAAACTCTTGAAAGGAGGTGAGAACCCAAGTTGGGCAAAAATAAGCTTCTGCTTCCTCCTGCAGAATGGAGTTGAAACTCTGGAAGCTAATTTGAATTATACAATAAAATGACACCTCTTTTCAACTTGCTGGTAAACAACAATTAACACCTACTTTATGCTGTAGTCTCCTAGCACCGGATAGTTCTTCTGTGCTCAGACTATTCCTCATCCCTGCTGGCTCAGATGGTAAAGAATCTGCCTGCCATGCAGGAGACCTGGGTTCAATCCCTGGATTGGGAATAACCCCTGGAGAAGGGAACGGCTAGCCACTCTAGTACTCCTGCCTGGGAAATCCCATGGACAGGGGACCCTAGCAGGCTACAGTCTGTGGGGTCCCATAGAGTCGGACATGACCAAGCAGCTAACAGTGTTCCTCATCCAGAGTCACTATAGACCCAAAGGCACTCAATAAAGATCTAGCTCACAGAAAGCTTCAAGAGTAGTTTCTGATGGAAACATTTCCTTAGCACATGCATATAGATTCTAGCAGACTTTTCCCCAAGTCTTTTGAGCTTCCTTCATTCCTCATCCCCCCATTGTTCTCACTTGATGGTCCAAGTTTCAGGATGTGTGTATGCCTGGTACTGTGCTGGGCCCGGAGAATGCAGCAACCCCACAGGACAGATGTGCTTCTTGGAGATTGTGGTCTAGTGAGGGAGACAGATATTTCAAAAGATAACTGCGTAAACGTTACGCTGCTACTGCTAAGTCGCTTCAGGCATGTCCGACTCTGTGCGACCCCACAGACGGCAGCTCGCCAGGCTCCCCTGTCCCTGGGATTCTCCAGGCAAGAACACGGGAGTGGGTTGCCGTTTCCTTCTCCAATGCATAAACATTATACTGTATAGTTATTTAGGCCAACAACTATGCACTATTAAGTACAAAGAGAACATATAACAAGGAGAACCTAATTAGACTAGGTATCTGGATAAGCCCTCCCTGAAGAAGTGGCATCAGGGGTGAAATTTTAAGAATGAGTTGAAAGTAGGCAGCAAAATGGCAACCCACTCCAATATTCTTGCCTCGGAGAATCCCATGGACAGAGAAGCCTGACAGGCTACAGTTGATGAGGTCGCAAAGAATCAGACATGAGTGAGCATGTGGCACAGATATAGACAGCTAGGACTGAAGAGGTGTGAGTGGGGTCAGGAGGAGAGGTTAGTGTTCCAGGCAAAGAAATCACCGTGAGCCAAGACCTCACAGGGTAAAAGGATCATGTCCTCCAACTCACATAGAGGAGGCCCGTGGGCTGGAATGTGGAGAACTTGTGAGAAAGCAGATGAAATGACCCTGGAGCTCTGAGCAGGGGCCAGTCATGCATCTGCACACAGACAACGTTAAAGCTGCAAATCTAGGCACAGGAGCAAAGGAAAACTATCAGCCAGTAGAGAGAAGTGAGGGGAGCAGACATGAAACTACTTCAAATGAGCGCAGTTCTAGGAAGGTACAATTTTCATCTAAAATATTGAGAAAAACTAAACAATATGATCATATCCAGGGTTGACGAGACTGTGGCAAATAAACACCTTCCTGTACAGTTGGAGTCAGTATAAACTGATGCCTCCTTTTTGTAAGAGCAATTTAGAAATATAGATTAAAAATTCAAATGACCAAGCAGTTCCACCATAAGAAATTCACACGGTGATTATATTCTCAAAATAAAACTAGTTAATTGTCTATCTAGGCCCAATAAAGCATCTTCTTTAATATTAAAAGTTTTAGCAACAAAACCTGGAAATGATCTAAGTATCCATTACAGGGGATTTGCTAAGTAAATCAGGATTAAATCATATGATGAAATATTACAACACATTAATAATGTATTGTAAATCTGTGTGGACTAATATGAAAGATCTTAGAGATATTTAAACCTGTGTAGTAGGATTTCACTTATGTACATACTTAATGGCAGTTACATATATATGGGGATTATAAAGATTTTCCTTATTATACAAATAATTTTATTATATAAATTGGGGTTTCCCAGGTGGTGCTAATGGTAAAGAATCTGCCTGCCAATGCAGGAGACACAAGAGAGGTGTGTTTGATCCCTGGATTGGAAAGATCCCTTGGAAAAGGAAATGGCAACCCACTACAGTATTCTTGTCTGGGAAATTCCATGGACAGAGGAGTCTGGCTGGCTACAGTCAATGGGGTTGCAAGGAGTCAAACACAACTGAGAGACTGAGCACATTATATAAATTAAGATTTTTAATGAAAGATAGATATACCAGAAACTGCTAAGTTGGCTACCTTTGGGGAGAGGAACCACTGGTAATAGATGGGAGAATTTTACTTAGATTTTGTTTGGCTTGATTTCTTTCCTAATGTTCATGCATAGCAGATGTACTTTGTTGTCTTTTCTGTGTCCATTTCTCACATCAGCCTTGTTAGTGGAAGCCTGACAGTTTTGAGCTGCCACCTTTCAGCACTGGTGGCTCAGTCCTCAGCTTGGTGTGAATTGTGCATAGTTCCAGGATCTCAAGGTAATTCCAGTTAGAGGGTGGGCCATGACCCAAGTCTCACCCATGAGATGGAAGGTGAGATTTCCTGGGAACCCCAGGGAGAGCTTGCCTCACTCTTAAGAAAGCATCAGAAGACTTTGGTCCTTTTCCTGTCTCCAGGCTGCTACAACTATTTGATCACAATGTGGGAAATTAGTTTTAAGTTAAGTCAAAGCTGAGGATATGATAGCGAAGAACTTTATCAGAGAGAAGAACCTGTATCACTGAATTTGTTGAGCTTCCAATTATGCCAACCATGGAGACCCTTTCTGGCCAGACTTATTACAAGAGATGGTGCCACGCTAAGTCGCTTCAGTTTTGTTCAACTATGTGCTTCTCGGTGGATGGTAGCCCACCAGACTCCTCTGTCCATGGGATTCTCCAGGCAAGAATACTGGAGTGGCAAGAATGCCCTTCTCCAGGGAAGCTTCCCAAACCCAGGGATCAAACCCACATCTCCTGCATTGCAGATGAATTCTTTACCACTAGCACCACTTGGGAAGACCCACGAGAGATGGTAAATATTATTATTGTTTAAACCATTGAGTTAGGGTCATCACCATCTAGAATTAGTTATCTTATTTGATATGGTGTTTTCAAGGAATTGATAGCTGAAGGTTATAACCCATGGAGTAAGAACTTGGAGGGGTAGGCAGGAGCCCTGGCAGGAGGAACTGGTGACTGCAGTACCTGCAACCATGTTACATCCAAGATGGGGAGAAGGACATGGGCTGGAAATCTAAGCTCTTTCCACTTCCTGCTGCCCAATTCCCACTTCTCTAAATTAATTCTTTTATGAAAAGTGAAAGTGTCAGTCGCCCAGTCATGTCCAACTCTTTGTGATCCCATGGACTGTAGCCCGCCAGGCTCCTCTGTCCACGGAATTCTCAAGGCAAGAATACTGGAGTGGGTTGCCATTCCCTTTTCCAGGGGATCTTCTTGGCCCAGGGATCAAACTCACATCTCCTGCATTGTAGGCAGATTCTTTACCATCTGAGCCACTTGCCTTACCTCCACCTCATGGATTTGAAATGATATATGGTCAAAATAAAGGGGCAATAAATCCAATTAATCACTACAAGATAAAAGCAGAAACCACGATATTAAAGACAAGACAAGAATTATATTTAGAAAATCTTCATTGGCACAAACTGTAGCAGTTGAGAACCTATCTTCACTCTGGGGTTCAAACTTATCCATATACTCACCCACACACACTTCCTTCCATCCTTTCAAGAAGGAAGGCATATCCTTAATCCTTCACACAGTTATCCTCTCTATCTGTAATATCGGTATAAATCCTGAAGTTTCAACAGAGCTAGGAATGAAGCTCAAAGAGAAGACAGAGTTGGTTATATTAGTGACTGAGGAAGTCCGTGACTTCTAAAGTAGGAAGAGTGAAAAATGAAAAGAACTTACCCTGTTCCAATAATGGCTGGTAGCGCCAAAGGAAAAAAGTCACCAACTTCAAAATTAAAGGGCCATTCACTCTTTAAGAGCCAAGACAAAATTGGCTCTTTTTATTTCTCTGTAAAGTGAAACTGCAGAGGGAAAAAGCAAATCTCTCTTACTCTGAGAATGCAGGAAGGAGTATCATCTGGGCAGAGAAGAGAAAGCGTATCTGTTAGTCTCCCACAAACTGCTCCCTGAGAACCACACTTGCAGTGGTTCTTTATAAGCCTATTAGCAGGAGCATCAGGATTTCGTATTTTTTCAAGCCACGAGTATGAAGAGTGTGAGGAGGTAGAGAGGAGGAAGGAGAAGAATCTGATGTTCCCAGAGATTCTGATGGTTCTTCATGTTACACTTGACAACCTCGATGGCCTTTTTGTACTCCTGTTTGTGTAAGAATGTTTCTCTACAGGTGAGGGGAACAGATCTCTTTCTAACATAAGCACTGCATGATAATCGCCTGAGACATATTTCAGTGGGACTCCAAGTGAGTAATAATACATGGCTATCTGACTCATATCTAGCAGATCAAAATCTTAATCAGTGACCTACACACAAAGCCCTCATTTTCTTGTATAAACTTCCAAAAGATTTGACTGTCAGCTAGCTTATGTGGTGATCTCCTGGCTTTTTAGTATTTTCTTTCCTCTTCGGTAACATGACTTTTTTAAATGAGTGTTCTCTGTAGGGAATTAATTATTACCTTGAAGAGTATATTCAAAGAGTTCCACCAAGATATCTTAAAAATTATCAAACTCTTGACATACCCACTATGAAGTTTTAGAAAATCATGCAATGGATGTGTGGATTTTTTCCAACTCTATTGAATCAGAATTTTTTTGTTTTGGGATATAAAACATTCTCTCTCAGCTTTCTTCTCTCTCTATGTGTTGTATGCAAAAGTTAAGCTCACTGGCTGCTGAAATCCAGTGTGAACATGTCCGTGAAAACGGATTCATGACAGTTGGGTGAGAAGAAATCTGTGTCCCAGGAAGAGAGTTCTATAGGTGTGGTGAGCCTATTGGGCATTGGCTTTGCAGAGCATTGGCTTTGCAGAGAGGAGATCATGAAAGCCCACCTTGCTGGCAGTGTATAGAGCTTCCAGAAGCGTGATCAATTGAGTGCAGGAGGAAAAGAGGGTGACAGAGGATGAGATGATTGGATGGCATCATCAACTCAATGGATGTGAGTTTGAGCAAATTCCGATAGATAGTGAAGGACAGGGAAGCCTGGTGTGCCGCAGTCCATGGGGTCACAAAGAGTTGGACATGACTTAGCAACTAAACAACAACAACAACCATCTCAGTGAAGGACAATGCCACAACTCCAGTGCTATATTCACAGGAGATAACCCAACTGACAAATGGGAAGTTTGCAACCTCTAAAAGAGCAACAGTCGCAGTCTTGATGGAAGCTTCTTTCGAGCCTCAACTCCTAACAGCTCAGATCTTGCTGAGGTATGTATTGCATAAGATGCCATGAAGCCTAACCCAGTGAACTTTGAATTGCCTTGAGTGACAGGATTTAAAGAAAGAGTGACAGGGGCCCCTGAGCAACTGTAGGCAGAAGCTGAGGGAGTTGTTTTCAAAAGGGATTTTTTTTTTTTTTACACTTGGAGAACAAGCTATGTAGTCCAGAGAGTGAAGCACAAAATGACTATTGGAAGTTGAGGAGAAAAATACTCTTTCAATTCCTGCAAGGGTGCAATGGGTCTTCAGCAGAGTGAGACTGAAGGAAGCCTGATATCATTTAGTGACTGGGGGTATGTGATGTGAGAGCACCAGAAAAGGCATTTTAGGCAGAGAAACCACATTCCCAAGAAAGGCCATGATAGCAGAGCAGTGGTACAAGGCCACCCCTGGGGGGCTGGCTGGCAGAGGGTACCTCTCTGGATGCTGAAGCAAGAGTACATGAGGTGCCTAATCATGACCATGGTGAAGAGATGCCTCCAGAAACCCCCAAAGGCCAGTTTAAAAGAGCACTGAGGACCTCAAATTGCAGATGGAGCCTCTGAACCAATACCATATAGGCATTAATATCATCATGGTCTTATTCACACACTTCTACGTCAGTGGGCTGTTGAGACATTCAGATGGCATGTAGTGGTGGGATGATACTATGATTCTTTCCCGTTGTTGTTTAGTCACTAAGTCGTGTCCGACTCTTTTGCAACCCCATAGACTATATAGCCCGCCAGGTCCCTCTGTTCATGGGATTTCCCAGGCAAGAACACTGGAGTGGGTTGCCATTTCCTTCTCCAAGGGGTCTTCCTGAACTAGGGATTGAACCTCTGTCTCCTGCATTGGCAGACGGATTCTTTCCCACTGAGCCATCAGAATTAATGAGACAACATATGTAAGAATGGGGTACAGTGCCTGGTATGTAATAGTAAGCACTCTGCCAATTTCCTTTCCAAGCTTTACCTTTATAAGAAACTTTGAAAAAGATTAATCTAGTATATTTATTTTTTCCATAACTCTGTATCATTGACGACAGTATGTACCTCATTTTTTCATGTTATGGAAAGATAAACAGAAATAAGTGAATTCCTCTCTACTTTAGAAGGTGTTTGCTATTTTATACGGCACCAAATAGCTTAGAAATAAATAAGTGAAACATCTGGGACTTTAGAGAATCTTTCAGTTCATTAAGGCAGTAATGTATGAGAAATACTTTACTAGTTCTGGAAGTGCTTACTGTGCATGGGTTACTCTATGAACCCTAAAGAAGATGGTTAAAAGGTAAAGTGGGAACAAAAAGGAATAGTCTCTAAGATCTGAAGGATCAGTATAAAAGATCTCCATGGCATTATATTCTATTTATGATATTTCACTAGATTCTTGTTACACTTAAAAAAAGCAACCTCGACTTTTTATGTGATGCCATACAACAGCCCTATTTAGACTGATTGCAAGGTCATTAATGAGTTTCCATTGTTCCCTGAAGTCTTTTTTATACTCGATTTCTAGTGCTTGGAAATTTTCCAGTAGAATGAACACTTCTACATTAGGGAAGGAAATTTCTTGCCTTCTATGTTTGTATGTGCAGACATCACTAATCAATCTTTGTTCTTTTCTGCTGAGTCACCTTCTCAACATAGTGTTATCTATAAGCAGCTGTTTCCAATCAAAGGAGTTATAATCAATTTTAGCTAGCTGCCTTACAGCTTTGCTGTCTATGAAATGCAAATATCTGTAGAAGAGTGAAAATGTAAGTTATCAATCCCTGACAACCAAATGTTTAAAAAAATTGAAATCAGCACATGCTCTGGCATTAGAGGAGAGAACTCAAAGGCTCTGGAATAGGGGAGGGTAAGCAGGAGAATTTGGGAGCTCCCTGAAGATATACTTCACCTACTTAACAATTTTGCCTAAGGCCAGTGCTGCCAAAAAGACCAGTTCTCTCCAGGGCATCTATTTCAGCCATTTACCATCAAATAAAACTTACAACTGGAATATGAATTCTTAGGCCAAGGGCATTTTGCTTTTTGAAAGTACTAGTTGGGTAAACTACTTTAAAAATTCAGGACCCGTCAAAGAATCTAGAAGCAGAAAGAACACTGCAGAGGAAGGTGAGCTCATAGCTTATTAGTACAGGGTCTGTGTATCAGTGTATGGTGCACACACAGGTGCTCTTGGGCACACATATAGGCAGATCACAAGGTACTTCCACAGTTACCAATCCTTTACAGCATACGGGTAAACCAACAGGTAAGGGAAGGCAAGCTGAACTACATTTAAGTTTACATTTGAGTTTATGGCCAAGAAGGAGTAATAGGGATTTACTTTCCTACCAGAAATGACAACAAAAATGAACAAAGTATATGAAACAACAATTTGTGAGACACTGGCCATCAGGTGACAAAGGACAGCAATCCTGACAGATGAGAAAGCAATAAAGTGAGCCTAAGTTCTCCCCATTTGAAAAGACCCTGATGCTGGGAAAGATTGAGGGCAGGAAGAGAAGGGGATGACAGAGGATGACAGGGTTGGATGGCATCACTGACTCAATGGACATGAGTTTGGGTAAACTCCGGGAGTTGGTGATGGATGGGGAGGCCTGGCATGCTATGGTTCACGGGGTCGCAAAGAGTCGGACTCGACTGAGCGACTGAACTGAACTGACGTTCTCCCTATCTTACTGCCTTGAGCAAGTTTCTAAGCCTTGGTCCAGGGAGAAGGAACCCAGGCAGATCCAGAAGGATTCCTGCACTGAAGAGGCAAACCAAGTCTCCTATAAACTAAAGTTACCCTGGCAGAATAAGGTAGTTATAGTGTATAGAGTTCCCTGATGGCTCAGTGGTAAAGAATCCGTCTGCAGTGCAGGAGACACAGGAGTCATGGGTTAGATCCCTGTGTCAGGAAGATCCCTTGGAGGAGGAAATGGTAACCCACTCCAGCATTCTTGCCTGGAAAAGCCTATGGACAGAGGAGTCTGGTGGGCTACAGTCCATAGCATTACAAAGAGTTGGACACAACTGAGCATGCAGGCCCAGACATAGTGTATAGGAAAGGAGAGAGCTTTGCAGAGAACGCCAGAGTCTACAGAGGGTCCCCTTTGAGAACAGTGATTAACACAGGCATGTGAAGGAATTCTAGGAGACTGGTGTGAGTCACCTGAAAGGATTTGAGCATGGTTTCTCAATTCCAGTGCCACTGACATTTTTGGTTGGATAATAAGTCTTTGTTGTGGATGCATCCTGTGTATTGTAGAATGTTTAGCAGCATCCTTGGCCTCTACTCACTAGGTCTAATAGCACCCACCTCCCCTCCAGTTTCTTGTGACAACCAAAAATGTCTCTAGACCTTGCAAGGCAAATGTCCCATGTAAGGCAAAATTTCCCTAATTGAGAACTGTTGGATTAAAGGAAACAGAGCCTTGCTCACACAGGGGTGGAAACAGAGATTGTTCTCACCAGTCAGGCTGGAAAACCTCAAGGTTCACAGAATATTGGGTTGAGTACAAAGAAAGGTCTTATCTCAGTAGTGAGGAATAATAAACTCTAGACTGAGCACCATTTCAGTCCCACCTAACAAAATCTTAACTGCAAGAACTGACAGTATGAAGCTGTTGGCAAGCAATTTAGCTGCAATCCAGAAAAAGATTCAAGACTATTTTAGGAATGCAAAATATTGAGCACTCAAAAAGGCAAAATTTATTGTCTGGAATCAAGTGAAAAATTACCAGGCATGCAAAGAAACAGAAAAATATAATTTATGAAAATGAGGAAATCAGTCACTCAATTAAAACTAACTCAGAACTGACACACATATTTATAATTAGTGCATAGGAATATTAAAATAGTTATTAAGTTTTTATTCTATATGATTAAAAAGTTAAATAGAGACTAGAAGATAAAAAACAACCCAACTCAAACTTCTAAAGATGACTATTATAAAGTATAAAATTTAAAACTGCAGTGGGTGGGATTTGTGGCAGACATCAGAGAAGAAAAGATTAGCAAATTTGATGACATAGTAATAAAAACAGGAAAAGAACATTTTTAAAAGTGAGTGGAGCATCATTGAGTTGTGGAAAAACTTCAAGCAGCTTCATGTCATTCGAATCTTAAAAGGAGAGGAGAGTGGGGACTACAGAAAAATATTTGAAGAAATAATGGTTGAAAGTTTTCCAAATTTTACAAAACCCATAAACCCACAGGTTCACGAAGCTCCATGAATCCTAAAGACAAGAAACACCAAGTTAAGTACAGCAAGGTACTTCATAATAAAATTGCTCAAATCTAGTAATAAAACAAAAATTGTACAGAGGAACAAATATGGAGGAAAGCATATTTCACACTAAAGAGAAGTGAGAAGACAGTATGCATTTATATTGGAGCAATAATTCTAATGCATGAAAGATAAAGCTGCCAACCTAGAATTCTATAGCCAGCAAAAATATCTTCAAAAAGCAAAAGTAAAATGACATTTTCAGAAACATATAAACAGCACACCTACATCATAAGAAATACTTTAAAAGTCTTTTAGGTAGAAGGAAATGTTGCTATATAGAAATATGAACCTACATAATGAAGTAAAGAACACTATAAATGATGACTACTTGTTAAACATACATGATTTTTACTTATTTGAATCTCTTTACAAGGTATTTGAATGTTGGGTTTTAATATAAATATAAAAATAAAATGCATAATATTTGTAACATAAATGTCAAGAGGAGAGAAATAGAAAAATGCTATTTTAAGTTTTTTACATGAGTGGCAGAATATCACTTAGAAGAAGATGACATATATAATAAACCCTAAAGTGCTAGTTAAAATAATGAAACTAGGTGTAACTAATATGCCAACAAAGGAGATATAATGGAATCATTAAAAAAACATTTATTACCAATGAATCTAGAAAAAGAGTAAAGATCAATGAAATGAAATAGAATCAACAAAAAACAAACAGGAAAATGATTGTGTCAGTTATGAAACTGGTTCTCAGTTTTAGAAATGGGCAAAAATATTGAACAGACTATTCAACAAAAATGATACACAACATTTTATTCATGTTGTATATCATTTTTGTTGAATAATCTGTTCAATATCAAAATAATTATACTGATTGAAGAAGACCAAACAATATTATACTGTATGATTTCGTTTATTTAGGTTAATCTCTAGTGACAGAAAGCATACTGCTATTTGTTGGAAATTGAAGATAATTAAGGATATTTGGGAGGAAAGAGATAATAGGAGGAAACTTAAGGGGGTGTATAATATGTTCAGTATGTTGATTGTTGTTTATTGATCATGGGTATACAAGTATGTTGAAAATATCAAATTGTACTTGTATAGTCTATTGTATACAATTTAGCTTCAATAAAGCTGTTAAAAAATGGACATTATAAGAAGAGTTTCTAGGGGATATAATAAAGGATTATACTTAAACTTGATACTAGAATGGAGATCAGAAGATCTGAGTTTTAATCCCTGTTCGCTTTCACATGTGTCAAGTAAACTTGCTATATAGGCACATACATTCTCTCGGTCTCAATTCCTATTTATAAAGTCAGATAGCCAAGTTAGTGAACTCTGGTGTCCTTATAACTCCAAAATCTAATAACAGATAAAAGTGAATAGAAGGAAGGTTGAATGATGAAGTGTAATCAGACTGACCTGTGTTGGAATTTCAACTTTATCACTCATTACTTGTGTGACCTAAGATTAATTATTCAACACTTCTAAACTGTTAGAGAGTAAGTTTCATGAGGAAACCCAGAGCCTGGTGGAGACATGTATTGGAGAAGACTCTTGAGAATCCCTTGGGTGGCAAGGAGATCACACTAGTCAATCCTAAAAGAAATTAACTCTGAACATTCATTGAAAGGACTGTTGCTGAAGCTCCAAAGCTTTGGCCACCCGATACAAAGAGCTGACTCATTGGAAAAGACCCGGATGCTGGGAAAGATTGAAAGCAAAATGAGAAGGGGGCAGCAGACAATGAACTGGTTGGATAGCATTACTGACCGGATATAGTGAAGGACAGGTAAGCCTGACATGCTGCTGTCCATGGGATCACGAGTTGACACAACTCAGTAAGAGAACAACAACAACTTGTAGCAGGGACTGTTAGGCTTCACCCTACTTTCATATCCTGTTGTCCCAATTCTACTTTTGCTTCTGGAGATGGCACGCTTCCTACCTAAAGCACCAGGAAGGCACCCTAGATAGGGAAACAGTGCTCTCAAGAAGGGCTCTGACAGCATGGACAGAGGCTGGCTGTAACTGAAGACTTTCTCAGGAGCCACTGGAGCATCTTGGCCTCAAGGAAAGTTAGTGCCTGAGGGCTGCCCTTAAGCAATGAAGGAAGGTAGGAGGCAGAGGATAAATGCCCCAACCTGCAGGCTTTTCAGGGGAACAATTCCACACTGTTCCTCAGAGAGTCCCCACTGGGACTGAGCCCAGATGCCCACAGTGGGGCCCCACTCACTCCATACCCTTCACTAGCTTTTCTCCTTTCCTTGAATTACTTTTCCAGTGCATGCTGGATCACTTCCTATATGAACTTCGTGCATCTACATCTAAGGCAAAATTAGAGTCTTTCTATAGGAGAACTCAAGTGAAGACACTGTGTTGGTGAATTTTATGTGTCAATTTGACTGAGTGAAGGGATGCCCAGATAACTGGTAAAGCATTACTTCTGAATGTGTCTGTGAAGGTACTCTGAAGAGATTTTCTTTGGATTTGCTCTGAATCAGTAGATTGATGTGGCCCCAAACAGAACAAAAAGGCAGAGGAATGGGTGACTTTCCACTCTGGTTGGGCTGGTAAATCCATGTTCTCTTGTGCTTGGATATGGCAATCCTGGTTCTCAGACCTTCAGACTCAGACTAAGACTTCCAGGATTGGCTGTCCTGGTTTTCAGGCTTTGGGGTTTGGACTGGAATTACACCACCAACTTACCTGGGCTTGCAGTTTGCTGACTGCAGATGTGTGACCTCTCTGCCTCCATAATTCTGTGAGGTAATCCCCCATAATATCTATCTATCTACATTCTATTGGTTCCTTTCTTTCTGAAGAACTCTAATACATTATCTTTTGTGGATTTTGTAGGGATTAAATACAACATATAAACTGCTTTGCCTACTACCTGGTGAGTTGCTCCTGTTTTAATACTCTTTCTTTCAGAGTTCTGAAAGTGACCAGAAAGTGACTATGCTAATTTTGAGTTCATGAGGGAAGACATGTACCTGAGAATTTATAAAAGCAAAATAGAAACAATCCAGAAAAAAAGTGGATAATTTTTTTGAGAGCACAAAGTAAAGGCCATAGAAAGAAGATGGCCATCTCCAAGCCAGGGAGTAAGATCTCACCAGGAATGAATTTGCTGGCAGCTTGATCATGGACTTCCAGCCTCCAGAACTGTGAAATAATAAATGTTGTTAAGTCACTGAGTTTGTGGTATTTTGTTATGGCAGCCTGAGAAGACTAATTCAATAAGGTACCTTAAATGATATAAAGCAAAGTACAAACCCAACTCAAGAAAAATGGAAATTTTCCAAAGGTAAAATTTTTTACTATTATTGCAATTCAAGTGAATAAGTAAGGCTGAAACTATTTAAAACTGAAGTAAACCAAACAGAAAAGATCAACATGCAAACTTGTCAGATTTAGCAAATAAATTACAGAATGCTCAGTTAAGTTTGATATTTAAGATAAACAATGATTTTTAGTACAAGCAAATCCCAAATATTGCATAGGATATATTTATACTGAAAATCATTTGCTGCTTATCTGAAATTCAAATTTAACTGGACACCCTGGTTTCTATCCAGCAAATTTATCAATGTGATCATATAGAAAACTCTCTGAGGACCTTAAGTTTTTGTAAAAAACTATGAACAAAAGATGAAAAATACAAAGCCTTGATTTTTAATGCAAAATGGCTCAACTTGAGGGAATTTTATGAGGAAAGCTAAAACCCAGGCTGAGCTGAGGCTCACAAAACAAACGGAAGACAAGAACAAACTCTTTAGGGGAGGCGGTCCTAAGATGGCGGAGGAATAGGATGGGGAGACCACTTTCTCCCCCACAAATTCATCAAAAGAACATTTGAATGCTGAGTAAATTCCACAAAACAACATCTGAATGCTGGCAGAGGACAGCAGGCACCCAGAAAAGCAGCCCATTGTCTTTGAAAGGAGATGTTTTATCAACGGTGCTGTATAGTTGGAGAAGTCTTGAGGCTACTGCAAAAATAAGATTGAAAACCAGAAGCAGGAGGCTTAAGTCCAAATCCTGAGAACACCAGAGAACTCTTGACTCCAGGGAACATTAATCAACAGGAACTCATCAAACACCTCCATGCCTACACTGAAACCAAACACCACCCAAGGGCCAACAAGTTCCAGAGCAAGACATACCACGCAAATTCTCCAGCAACACAGGAACATAGCCCTGAGCTTCAATATACAGGCTGCCCAAAGTCACTCCAAACCCATTACATCTCATAACTCATTATTGGACACTTCATTGCACTCCAGAGAGAAGAAATCCAGCTCCACCCACCAGAACACCGACACAAGCTTCCCTAACCAGGAAACCTTGACAAGCCACCCGTACAACCCCCACCCACAGCGAGGAAACTCTACAATAAAGAGAACTCCACAAACTGCCAGAATACAGAAAGGCCACTCCAAACACAGCAATATAAACAAGATGAAGAGACAGAGGAATCCCTAGCAGGTAAAGGAACAGGATAAATGCCCACCAAACCAAACAAAAGAGGAAGAGATAGGGAATCTACCTGATAAAGAATTCTGAATAATGATAGTGAAAATGATCCAAAATCTTGAAAAAAAAAATGGAATCACAGATAAATAGCCTGGAGACAAGGATTGAGAAGATGCAAGGAAAGTTTAACAAGGACCTAGAAGAAATAAAAAAAGAGTCAATGTATAATGAATAATGCAATAAATGAGATAAAAAACACTCTGGAGGGAACAAATAGTAGAATAATGGAGGCAGAAGATAGGATTAATGAGGTAGAAGATAGAATGGTAGAAATAAATGAATCAGAGAGGAAAAAAGAAAAATGAATTAAAAGAAATGAGGACAATCTCAGAGACCTCTGGGACAATGTTAAACATCCCAACATTCGAATCATAGGAGTCTCAGAAGAAGAAGACAAGAAAGACCATGAGAAAATACTTGAGGAGATAATAGTTGAAAAATTCCCTAAAATGGGGAAGGAAATAATCACCCAAGTCCAAGAAACCCAGAGAGTCCCAAACAGGATAAACCCAAGGGGAAACATCCAAGACACATATTAATCAAATTAACAAAGATCAAACACAAAGAACAAATATTAAAAGCAGCAAGGGGAAAACAACAAATAACACACAAGGGGATTCCCATAAGGATAACAGCTGATCTTTCAATAGAAACTCTTCAGCCAGGAGGGAATGGCAGGATATACTTAAAGTGATGAAAGAAAATAACGTATAGCCCAGATTACTGTACCCAGAAAGGATCTCATTCCAATATGAAGGAGAAATCAAAAGCTTTACAGACAAGCAAAAGCTAAGAGAATTCAATACCACCAAACCAGCTCTCCAACAAATGCTAAAGGATCTTCTCTAGACAGGAAACACAGAAAGGATGTATAAACTCGAACCCAAAACAATAAAGTAAATGGCAACAGGATCAAACTTATCAATAATTACCTTAAACGTAAATGGGTTGGTTGAATGCCCCAACTAAAAGACAAAGACTGGCTGAATGGATACAAAAACAAGACCCTTATATATGTTGTCTACAAGAGACCCACCTCAAAAAACAGGGGACACATACAGACTGAAAATGAAGGGCTGGAAAAAGATTTTCCATGCAAATAGGGACCAAAAGAAAGCAGGAGTAGCAATACTCATATCAGACAAAATAGACTTTAAAACAAAGGCTGTGAAAAGAGACAAAGACGGTCACTACATAATGATCAAAGGATCAATCCAAGAAGAAGATATAACAATTATAAATATATATGCACCCAACACGGGAGCGCGACAATATGTAAGACAAATGCTAACAAGTATGAAAGGGGACATTAACAATAACACAATAATAGTGGGAAACTTTAATACCCCACACACATATATGGATAGATGACCTAACAGAAAATTAACAAGGAACACAAACTTTAAATGATACAATAGATGAGAAAAGATCAGATCAGTCGCTCAGTCGTGTACGACTCTTTGCGACCCCATGAACCGCAGCAAGCCAGGCCTCCCTGCCCATCACCAACTCCTGGAGTTCACCCAGACTCATGTCCATCTAGTCAGTGATGCCATCCAGCCATCTCATCCTCTGTCATCCCCTTCTCCTCTTGCCCCCAATCGCTCCCAGAATCAGAGTCTTTTCCAATGAGTCATCTCTTCGCATGAGGTGGCCAAAGTACTGGAGTTTCAGCTTTAGCATCCTTCCTTCCAAAGAAATCCCAGGCCTGATCTCCTTCAGAATGGACTGGTTGGATCTCCTTGCAGTCCAAGGGACTCTCAAGAGTCTTCTCCAACACCACAGTTCAAAAGCATCAATTCTTCGGCTCTCAGCCTTCTTCACAGTCCAACTCTCACATCCATACATGACCACAGGAAAAACCATAGCCTTGACTAGACGAACCTTTGTTGGCAAAGTAATGTCTCTGCTTTTGAATATCCTAAATAGGTTGGTCATAACTTTCCTTCCAAGGAGTAAGCGTCTTTTAATTTCATGGCTGCAGTCACCATCTGCAGTGATTTTGGAGCCCAGAAAAATAAAGTCTAACACTGTTTCCACTGTTTCCCCATCTATTTCCCATGAAGTGATGGGACCGGATGCCATGATCTTCGTTTTCTGAATGTTGAGCTTTAAGCCAACTTTTTCACTCTCGACTTTCACCTTCATCAAGAGGCTTTTTAGTTCCTCTTCACTTTCTGCCATAAGGGTGGTGTCATCTGCATATCTGAGGTTATTGATATTTCTCCCGGCAACCTTGATTCCAGTTTGCATTTCTTCCAGTCCAGCATTTCTCATGATGTACTCTGCATATAAGTTAAATAAACAGGGTGACAATATACAGCCTTGATGAACTCCTTTTCCTATTTGGAACCAGTCTGTTGTTCCATGTCCAGTTCTAACTGTTGCTTCCTGACCTGCATACAAATTTCTCAAGAGGCAGATCAGGTGGTCTGGTATTCCCATGTCTTTCAGAATTTTCCACAGTTTATTGTGATCCACACAGTCAAAGGCTTTGGCATAGTCAATAAAGCAGAAATAGATGTTTTTCTGGAACCCTCTTGCTTTTTCCATGATCCAGCGGATGTTGGCAATTTGATCTCTGGTTCCTCTGCCTTTTCTAAAACCAGCTTGAACATCAGGAAGTTCACGGTTCACATATTGCTGAAGCCTGGCTTGGAGAATTTTAAGCATTACTTTACTAGCGTGTGAGATGAGTGCAATTGTACGGTAGTTTGAGCATTCTTTGGCATTGCCTTTCTTTGGGATTGGAATGAAAACTTACCTTTTCCAGTCTTGTGGCCACTGCTGAGTTTTCCAAATTTGCTGGCATATTGAGTGCAGCACTTTACAGCATCATCTTTCAGGATTTGGAATAGCTCAACTGGAATTCTATCACCTCCACTAGCTTTGTTCGTAGTGATGCTTTCTAAGGCCCACTTGACTTCACATTCCAGGATGCCTGGCTCCAGGTCAGTGATCACACCATCATGATTATCTGGGTCATGAAGATCTTTTTTGTACAGTTCTTCTGTGTATTCTTGCCATCTCTTCTTAATATCTTCTGCTTCTGTTAGGTCCATACCATTTCTGTCCTTTACCGAGCCCATCTTTGCATGAAATGTTCCTTTGGTATCTCTGATTTTCTTGAAGAGATCTCTAATCTTTCCCATTCTGTTGTTTTCCTCTATTTCTTTGCATTGATCACTGAGGAAGGCTTTCTTATCTCTCCTTGCTATTCTTTGGAACTCTGCATTCAGATGCTTATATCTTTCCTTTTCTCCTTTGCTTTTTGCTTCTCTTCTTTTCACAGCTATTTGTAAGGCCTCCCCAGACAGCCATTTTGCTTTTTTGCATTTCTATTCCATGGGGATGGTCTTGATCCCTGTTTCCTGTACAATGTCATGAACGTCATTCCATAGCTCATCAGGCACTCTATCTATCAGATCTAGGCCCTTAAATCTATTTCTCACTTCCACTGTATAATCGTAAGGGATTTGATTTAGGTCATACCTGAATGGTCTAGTGGTTTTCCCTACTTTCTTCAATTTAAGTCTGAATTTGGTAATAAGAAGTTCATGGTCTGAGCCACAGTCAGCTCCTGGTCTTGTTTTTGCTGACTGTATAGAGCTTCTCCATCTTTGGCTGCAAGAATATAATCAATCTGATTTCGGTGTTGACCATCTGGTGATGTCCATGTATAGAGTCTTCTCTTGTGTTGTTGGAAGAGGGTGTTTGCTATGACCAGTGCATTTTCTTGGCAAAACTCTATTAGTCTTTGCCCTGCTTCATTCCGTATTCCAAGGCCAAATTTGCCTGTTATTCCAGGTGTTTCTTGACTTCCTACTTTTGCATTCCAGTCCCCTATAATGAAAAGGACATCTTTTTTGGGTGTTAGTTCTAAAAGGTCTTGTAGGTCTTCATAGAACTGTTCAACTTCAGCTTCTTCAGCATTACTGGTTGAGGCATAGACTTGGATTACTGTGATATTGAATGGTTTGCCTTGGAAATGAACAGAGATCATTCTGCCGTTTTTGAGATTGCATCCAAGTACTTCATTTCGGACTCTTTTGTTAACCATGATGGCTACTCCATTTCTTCTGAGGGATTCCTGCCCACAGTAGTAGATATAATGGTCATCTGAGTTAAATTCACCCAGTCCAGTCCATTTCAGTTTGCTGATTCCTAGAATGTAGACATTCACTCTTGCCACCTCTTGTTTGACATCTTCCAATTTGCCTTGATTCATGGACCTGACATTCCAGATTCCTATGCAATATTGCTCTTTACAGCATCGTACCTTGCTTCTATTACCAGTCACATCCACAGCTGGGTATTGTTTTTGCTTTGGCTCCATCCCTTCATTCTTTGTGGAGTTATTTCTCCACTGATCTCCAGTAGCATATTGGGCACCTACTGACCTGGGGAGTTCCTCTTTCAGTATCCTATCATTTTGCCTTTTCATACTGTTCATGGGGTTCTCAAGGCAAGAATACTGAAGTGGTTTGCCATTCCCTTCTCCAGTGGACCACATTCTGTCAGATCTCTCCACCCTGACCCGCCCATCTTGGGTTGCCCCACGGGCATGGCTTAGTTTCATTGAGTTAGACAAGGCTGTGGTCCTAGTGTGATTAGATTGACTAGTTTTCTGTGAGTATGGTTTCAGTGTGTCTGCCCTCTGATGCCCTCTTGCAACACCTACAATAGATCAGTTAGACCTAATTGATATCTATAGGACATTTCACCCCAAAACAATGAATTTCACCTTTTTCTCAAGCACACATGGAACCTTCTCCAGAACAGATGACAATCTGGGCCATAAATCTAGCCTTGGTAAATTCAAAAAAAATGAAATCATTCCAACCATCTTTTCTGACCACAATGCAGTAAGATTCGATCTCAATTACAGGATAAAAACTATTAAAAATTCCAGCGTATGGAGGCTGAACAACACACTGCTGAATAACCAACAAGTCACAGAAGAAATCAAAAAAGAAATCAATATATGCATAGAAATGAATGAAAATGAAGACACAACAACCTAAAACCGGTGGGACACTGTAAAAGCAGTGCTAAGGGGAAGGTTCATAGCAATACAGGCATACCTCAAGAAACAAGAAAAAAGTCAAATAAATAACCTAACTCTACACCTAAAGCAACTAGAAAAGGAAGAAATGAAGAACCCCAGGGTTAGTAGAAGGAAAGAAATCTTAAAAATTAGGCCAGAAATAAATGCAAAAGAAACAAAAGAGACCATATATCAACAAAGCCAAAAGCTGGTTCTTTGAGAGGATAAATAAAATTGACAAACCGTTAGCCAGACTCATCAAAAAACAAAGGGAGAAAAATCAAATCGATAAAATTAGAAATGAAAATGGAGAGATCACAACAGACAACACAGAAATACAAAAGATCATAAGAGACTACTATCAGCAATTATATGCCAATAAAATGGACAACGTGGAAGAAATGGACAAATTCTTAGAAAAGTACAACTTTCCAAAACGGAACCAGGAAGAAACAGAAAATCTTAACAGACCTATCACAAGCACAGAAATTGAAACTGTAATCAGAAATCTTCCAGCAAACAAAAGCCCAGGTCCAAATGGCTTTGCAGCTGAATTCTACCAAAAATTTAGAGAAGAGCTAACACCTATCCTACTCAAACTCTTCCAGAAAATTGCAGAGGAAGGTAAACTTCCAAACTCATTCTATGAGGCCACCATCACCCTAATACCAAAACCTGACAAAGATGCCACAAAAAAAGAAAACTACAGGCCAATATCACTGATGAACATAAATGCAAGAATCCTTAACAAAATTCTAGCAATCAGAATCCAACAACACATTTAAAAGATCATACATCATGCCCAAGTGGGCTTTATCCCAGGGATGCAAGGATTCTTCAATATCTGCAAATCAATCAATGTAATACACCACATTAACAAATTAAAAAATAAAAGCCATATGATTATCTCAATAGATGCAGAGAAAGCCTTTGACAAAATTCAACATCCATTTATGATAAAAACCCTCCAAAAAGCAGGAATAGAAGGAACATACTTCAACATAATAAAAGCTATATATGACAAACCCACAGCAAACATTATCCTCAATGGTGAAAAATTGAAAGCATTTCCCCTAAAGTCAGAAATAAGACAAGGGTGCCCACTTTCACCACTACTATTCAACATAGTTTTGGAAGTTTTGGTCACAGCAATCAGAGCAGAAAAAGAAATAAAAGGAATCCAAATTGGAAAAGAAGAAGTAAAACTCTCACTGTTTGCAGATGACATGATCCTCTACATAAAAAACCCTAAAGACTCCACCAGAAAATTACTAGAACTAATCAATGAATATAGTAAAGTTGCAGGATATAAAATCAACACATAGAAATCCCTTGCATTCCTAAACACTAATAATGAGAAAATAGAAAGAGAAATTAAGGAAACAATTCCATTCACCATTGCAACGAAAAGAATAAAATACTTAGGAATATATCTACCTAAAGAAACAAAAGACCTATATGTAGCAAATTATAAAACGCTGGTGAAAGAAATCAAAGAGGACACTAATAGATGGAGAAATATACCGTGTTCATGGATTGGAAGAATCAATATAGTGAAAATGAGTATACTATCCAAAGCAATCTATAGATTCAATGCAATCCCTATCAAGCTACCAATGGTATTTTTCACAGAGCTAGAACAAATAATTTCACAATTTGTATGGAAATACAAAAAACCTCGAATAGCCAAAGCAATCTTGAGAAAGAAGAATGGAACTGGAGGAATCAACCTGCCTGACTTCAGGCTCTACTACAAAACCACAGTCATCAAGACAGTATGGTACTGGCACAAAGACAGAAATATAGATCAATGGAACAAAATAGAAAGCCCAGAGATAAATCCACACACCTGTGGACAACTTATCTTTGACAAAGGAGGCAAGAATATACAATAGAGAAAAGACAATCTCTTTAACAAGTGGTGCTGGGAAAACTGGTCAACCACCTATAAAAGAATGAAACTAGAACACTTTCTAACACCATACACAAAAATAAACTCAAAATGGGTTAAAGATCTACATGTAAGACCAGAAACTATACAACTCCTAGAGGAGAACATAGGCAAAGCACTCTCCGACATAAATCACAGCAGGATCCTTTATGACCCACCTCCCAGAATATTGGAAATAAAAGCAAAAATAACAAATGGGACCTAATTAAAATTAAAAGCTTCCACACAACAAAGGAAACTATAAGCAAGGTGAAAAAACAGCCTTCAGAATGGGAGAAAATAATAGCAAATGAAGCAACTGACAAAGAATTAATCTCAAAAATATACAAGCAACTCCTGCAGCTCAATTCCAGAAAAATAAACGACCCAGTCAAAAAATGGGCCAAAGACCTAAACAGACATTTCTCCAAAGAAGACATACAGATGGCTAACAAGCACATGAAAAGATGCTCAACATCACTCATTATCAGAGAAATGCAAATCAAAACCACAATGAGGTACCATTTCACGTGTCAGAATGGCTGCTATCCAAAAGTCTACAAGAAATAGATCTGGAGAGGGTGTGGAGAAAAGGAAACCCTCTTACACTGTTGGTGGGAATGCAAACTAGTACAGCCACTATGGAGAACAGTGTGGAGATTCCTTTAAAAACTGGAAATAGAACTGCCATACGACCCAGCAATCCCAGTGCTGGGCATACACACCGAGGAAACCAGAAGTGAAAGAGACACGTGTACCCCAATGTTCATCACAGCACTGTTTATAATAGCCAGGACATGGAAGCAACCTAGATGTACATCAGCAGACAAATGGATAAGAAAGCTGTGATCATATACACAATGGAGTATTACTCAGCCATTAAAAATACATTTGAATCAGTTCTAATGAGGTGGATGTAACTGGAGCCTATTATACAGAGCGAAGTAAGCCAGAAAGAAAAACACCAATACAGTATACTAACACATATATATGGAATTTAGAAAGATGGTAATGATAACCCTGTATGAGAGACAGCAAAAGAGACACAGATGTATAGAACAGTCTTTTGGACTTTGTGGGAGAGGGTGAGGGTGAGATGATTTGGGAGAACGGCATTGAAACATGTATATTATCATATGTGAAATGAATCACCAGTCCAGGTTCGATGCATGATACCGGATGCTCGGGGCTGGTGCACTAGGATAACCCAGAGGGATGGTATGGAGAGAGAGGTGGGAAGGGGGTTCAGGATGGGGAACATGTGTATACCCGTGGCAGATTCATGTTGATGAATATCAATACAATATTGTAAAGTAATTAGCCTCCAATTAAAATAAATAAATTTATATTAAAAAAAGAACAAACTCTTTAAAGCTCAAGAAAAACAGGGACAGTATTGGCTCATAACACAGGGAAGATGGTATAAAGCGGACAGATGACAGAAGACAGCTACTGAACTTTCCTTCTGCCTTGTGTTATTTGCCAAGGAAAATACCCTTTATCCTCTTCTGCACCCTCCAATATCCCCCCCACTTAAATCCCTGCCAAATGATGTTCTAGTAGGCTAGGAGTTAGAGATGATCTGCTCGTCACCTTCAATGAGCTCAGAAGACTTATATACTGAATTACTAATATAAATTGAAGATGTGTTCCTACCATTTGCTCTGAGAAATCACAGACAATGACGCAGATGTCATATAACTGAACATAGGTCTGCTGCTGCTGCTTAATTTCAGGAAGAGGAAACAAGTGGACACTATTGAGAACTGAATGGGAAGTCTGATGTCTAGAAAAATTTCTAAGGTGGGTTCCTATGGAACAAGCCAGGTCAAATAAACATTATTTTCTTTCTACATAGGATTATGAGACTTATACATCAAGAGAATATTATGGTGACAAGGCAGCTACATTTCAATAAGGCATTTGAGATGTCCTACAACATCCAAGAGATGTCAACCAGGCAGAGGAATATTATGGGAGGGCTCAAGGTAGAAGGGTGGTAGAGATATAAATGGAGGATTCGTGGGTGCGTAGATGGTATTTCAAGAAATGTGGCTTGAGGAGCTCACCTAGGGAGAAGGAATTGAAAGAAAACAGAGATCATAAATTGAACTTGGAGGCATTTGTGACGATGAAAAAGAGAGGGAAGGAGAGTGAGAAGTTGTGGCCAATGAAGTAAAAAAAGAATCATGATCAAGAGATCCGAGACCAAGCTGGTTCAGGCGAGAGCTGAAAAGTGATGTGGTCACATGGTAAGAGAGGGCGAGAAGCAACCTCTGGAAAAGAGATGATGAAGGGATTCGGTGCTATAGGCTTCTATTACAGGTTATCAAAGAAAATAAATGGAAAAATAAGGATTCAAGTTTATTTTGATAAATTGTAGTGAGAAGCCTAAATAATCAAAACAACTTAAACATAGTAAATATTAGGTCCAGCATTTAGAGTCAGACTAGAAAAATTGTACATACATGCATTCAAAAGATTGAAAGAATGTGTCCCCAAACATCAGCAATTATTAATTGTTATTAATTAATTATTAATCCATAATTGTTGGACCTAGTTTTTCTTAATGTTTTCATAATTTCAAAATTCTGTCTGTCAGAAATATACATGACTTCATTTTGTTTACTTTTTTATTTATTTATTTTTATTTTTTGGCCATGCCACCTGGCTTGTGGGGTCTTAGTTCCCTGACCAAGGATTGAACTCAATGAAAGCATGGAGTTCTAAACCACCGGACTGCCAGGGAATTTCCAAATGTGCATTACTTAAGTAGAAAGTATGTCACGGGAAAAGGTTGAGGAAAATGTCACTAGAAAAGTGAACCTTAGAAAAGCTAAACCAACAGGGACATGTGATGAGGTGGTGTATATTGCAAAGCATCAAGTACTCAGTCCCACTCTGGGAAAGTCACTCAAGTTTTCTGACTCCCAGGATCCTCACAGAAAAAGTACCAATATCATCTCTTGAATAATGTAGTGATTGGGTTACCCTCTTTTCTGGCTCCCATGTCAGTCTCTCCAGTTCAGTTCAGTTCAGTCGCTCAGTCGTGTTCAACTCTTTGCGACCCCATGAACTGCAGTACGCCAGGCCTCCCTGTCCATCACCAACTCCCGGAGTCCACCAAACCCATGTCCATTGAGTCAGTGATGCCAACCAACCATCTCACCCTCTGTTGTCCCCTTCTCCTCCCTCCCTCAATCTTTCCCATCATCAGAGTCTTTTCCAATGAGTCAGCTCTTCACATCAGGTGGCCAAAATATTAGAGTTTCAGCTTCAACATCAGTCCTTCCAATGAACACCCAGGACTGATCTCCTTTAGGATGGACTGGTTGGATCTCCTTGCAGTCCAAGGGACTCTCAAGAGTCTTCTCCAACACCACAGTTCAAAAGCATCAATTCATCAGCACTCAGCTTTCTTTATAGTTCATTTCTCACATCCATACATGATTACTGGAAAACCCATAGCCTTGCCTTTGTTGGCAAAGTAATGTCTCTGCTTTTCAATACGCTGTCTAGGTTGGTCATAAATTTCCTTCCAAGGAGTAAGTATCTTTTAATTTCATGGCTGCAATCACTATATGCAGTGATTTTAGAGCCCCCCCAAAAATAAAGTCAGCCACTGTTTCCATTGTTTCCCCATCTATTTGCCATGAAGTGATGGGACCGGATACCATGATCTTAGTTTTCTGAATGTTGAGCTTTAAGCCAACTTTTTCACTCTTGTCTTTCACTTTCATCAAGAGGCTCTCCAGGGTCTGGTCTAAATGCCCCTGAAGGCAGATCTCATGAGCCTCTCTTTGAATTCCCCAGTAAATCTACTCACATGGAAGCTATCCCTTGGTGAGTTAAGAAGATTTCACTGGAGTTTTGATCCAATAGATGAATGAGGACTGGGTTTTCCTTGGTAAAGAATCTGCCTGCAGTCCCTGGGTGGGGAAGATCCCTGGAGGAGGAAATGGAAACGCACTCCAGTATTCTTGCCTGGGAAATCCCTTGGACAGAGGAGACTGGCAGGCTACAGTCCATGGGGGTCACAAAAGAGTTGGACATGACTGACTAAACAACAAAGATGAATGAAGATATTGACACTGCACACCTCCCAGCGAAAAATGTTGTAAGGCTCCTCCCTACACTGATGTTCTCTGCAAAGACTTTACCACTGTGCCAAAAGAGGGATGAGTGGGAATGTAGTGGGCAAGGCATGGGATGGGTAATTCTTCCCCCTGGCAGGCTCGCTTTTCTCCATCCCTCCAGACACTTTAACTCCGGGATCATTGACTCCAGTCAATCCTAAAGGAAATCAACCCTGAATATTCATTGGAAGGACTGATGCTGAAGCTGAACCTCCAATACTTTGGTCACCTGCCGTGAAGAGCTGACTTATTTGAAAAGATCCTGATGCTGGGAAAGATTGAGGGCAGGAGGAGAAGGGGGTGATGGAGGATGAGATAGTTGGATGGCATCATCTATTCAATGGACATGAGTTTGAGCAAAGTCTGGGAGATAGTGAAAGACAGGGAAGCCTGGTGTACTGCAGTCCATGGATTGCAAAGAGACAGATACGACTGAGCGAAGAACAACAATCAGGACACTGGGGTCTTCACATTCCTTTCCCTTCTTCTATGAGAACAAGCTATCCTCTCCCAGTTCCTATTCTTAACTTGAAAAAATCAAACTTGGACTCCTTGAAAGAGATCCACTCATGTAGTGAATCCACTCTCCATAGCAAACATATTTCTGTCCAGAGTGTGGCCTTTGGGATCTCAGAATCTCATCATTGGCTCCCCATCTCAAGTGCTATCAAGTTTCCCTTGCAAACACATCTATTGCTCATCTCTTGAGGGGTTCAGCTGAAGGACATTCTCTCTATCCACTTACAGACATAAAATATCTGATACAGTACTGTCACTCAGGAAATGACAAGAGCTTTTGTTATTATTATCATGACTGTCTTTAAACATTTGAAAAGCTGTGTGGCAGTTGAATGTGGAGACATATTTTCCATTGGTTCCAAGGACCCAATAGGCTTCCCAGGCTCAATAGTAAAAATTCCATCTGCTAATGCAGAGACACAGGAGACCTGGGTCCAAGCCCTAGGATGGGAAGATCCCATGGAGAAGTGCAACTCACTCCAGTGCTCTTGCTTGGGATATCCCATGGACAGAGCAGCCTGGTGGGCTACAGCCCATGGGATCACAAAGAGTCAGACACGACTTAGCGACTAAGCATGCAGCATGCATGACTCAATAGATACAATTGATGTAAGTCACTGGAAGGCAGAATTTGGCTCCACAGAAGGCAGATATTTCCAGCAGTTAGAACTATCTATCCCATAACAAGACATATGCTTCTCTAGGTGGTGGTGGGCTTCTCTACCATTTGAATTGTCTGATTGGAGACAGAGGAGAACAGGAGACCATAGATGGGAATTTGAATTCGGTGACCAAGACTCTCTTCTGATGACTAATCTTGTGATGCTATGAAAAGGGCCTGAATGTTTTTTCTGTCTTTTCCTTTTCTTCCCAATGTCACCAAAATCTAAGGTGATTTTATGTCACCATAAACCTGATACATTTTGGATCTGGTAGTGTTTAACACACTCTGAGACCAAGAAAACTGCCTTGGAGGGAGTGGGGCCAACAGAGCTGCTGTTTCCTGTCGCCACTTCAAAAGCCTTGGGGGCAGGGGAGGTAATGTAGCTGCCCAGGCCACTGAAACTGTAGGTTGCAGAGCTGTGCTGTGTCCTGGGGCCTCTGTGGCTGGAGAGATCAGCTCCAGGGAGGGGGAAATGGTAACCAGACTCCAGGACACCCACAGGCTTTCAAGATACACTACATTTGCCATTTTCTAATCTTTTCAGGACACAGAATTAACACAAAGTCCTCCCCATGCCAGTGTGGCTTAGCCTGTAATAGAATCTTTCTAAAAGGTTAAGTTAATCTTGACTTTTACTATTGCAGCATTTCAACTTAATGGTGCTCCATGCACAATTGAATTGGATTTTTATAGGCCTTTATTTAAAGAAATTTGTTTAGTGACAATGACAATTTGACTATTATAGGCAGGTCCCTTTTGTATAATATCAAAGCGACAGTACTGTAGACACTGCTAGACCATAACAGATTTCTACTAGGTGGCTATTATCTAAAGCATACCTCAGTTAAAGCACAAATCCTACAAGAATTTATGTGTTCAGTGATATTAAAACCGACACTGCAAAATTAGAGCAAAGGGGTAGGTAGGACTGAGATCATGTTAACAGGAAGGTTCATACCATACAATGAATATGTCATGTGACTTCTACAGAAAATTCCACTCATTTCAAGGGTGAACTGGATACTAGATTGAATTTTTAAAGGCTGTTTGTCCTACGAGATTATGAATTTACACTGCCTCAGGTTGTATTCCATCATTATAAAAGTCCAGAAGTCCTCCGTAAAGTTTGTTTTACCAGCCAGAATTGGGAATTATATCTCTTGCAATAAATTCCTTCACATTGGCTGTTTGACATTTCAGAGGTAACCCTTGGCTTAACTGGCTGCAGGTAAAAATTAGAGGCATAACTAGTTTTAATGATAGTCTCTGGGTCTACTTATTCCCAAGTACTCAACCAATTACATTTTCTTTATATAATATTTTTAAATATTCCATAAGGTACATTTATAACTGGTTTTCTCAACTATTAAATGCTTTTGTTCACTTTTGTTTTAACTTTAGTTTGTAAAATTTTACTCCGGTCTTTCTTGAAGAATGTGGTAAATGGACATGTTGTTACAGAAAAATCTTACTCATGTTTTTTGAACATTTGAGTTCTGGATTATCCTTTCATTCCAGAAGCCAATAGAAATGCCCTGTGTGTGGATTTTGGGTTATTTTCCCTGGGTATTTTAAATATTATTAATATTTGTTTATCAAAAAAGAGGAAGCATAAGTTCTGTTCTGGGAATCTTAAGGATAAGGTTTAACAGAATAAGTTTGCAGGGTGTGGGACTGAGGAGGAGAAAATGTAACTAAGGAAACCAGACAGTGATGATGATGGAGTTTTAATTCTCCCTGTTGGTAGGTATAGTAGATATAGATCAACCCATAATTGTAAAAAGAAATGTGATTGTTAGGGAACCATCTTTTCTAAGACAAAAAGCAGTGATGGGCAGGAGGAGAGTTTGAAAGATTTAATTGTTCCATATACCACTGAAAATTCAATTTTTCCAGCTTCTTCAAAGCCTTAGAAGGCATCCATAAACCATGCATCTTATTTTAAATAAACTTTTAGTTTTAGAATAATTTTATATTTAAATAAAAGTTGCAAAGAGAATAGAAAGTTCTCATATCCCTCATATCCAATGTCCCTTTTTATTAACAGCTTACATTTGGATGGTATTTTTTTTAACATTTAGTGAACTAATGTTGATACATTATTATTAATAAAAGTACATATCTTCTTCCAATTTTCTTAGTTTTACTTGATGTCCCTCTTTCATTCCAAAAGCCCATCCAGGGCACCGTGTCACGTTGAGTTGTCACATCTCCCTCAGCTCCTCTTGATGATAATAGTCTTTCAGACTTCCTTTGTTTTGGATGACCCTGACAGTTTTGAGGCATACTGGTTGGACATTTTATAGGATGTCCCTCAATTTGAGTTTATTTAATGTTTTTTTATGATAATATTGGAGAAGAGAAGCCCACAAAAGTCTAATGCTGTTCTTACCACATCACATCTTGATGTGATGTCAGCCTTGTTAATGTGGTGATTAGCTTTGATCACCTGGCTGAGGCGGTATTTGTGAGGTTTCTTCAGTGTTGCATGTGTGTGTGCTAATTTGCTTTAGTTGTGCCCTACTCTTTGCTACACCATGGACTGTAGCCCGCCAGGCTCTTCTGTGGGATTCTCCACACAAGAATACTGGAGTGGGTCGCCATGCCCTCCTGGCGGGGATGGAGGGCGTGGCGGGGATCTCCCTGACCCAGGGATCAAATCTGCATCTCTTATGTTTCCTGCAATGGCAGGCAGGTTCTTTACCAGTAGCGCCACCTGGGAAAAATGAGTGAAAGTTGCTCAATCGTGTCCGACTCTTTGCGACCCATGGACTATACAGGGCCAGAATACTGGAGTGGATAGCCATTCTCTTCTCAGGGGATCTTCCCAACCCAGGGATTGAACCCAGGTCTCCTGCATTGCTGACAGATTCTTTACCAGCTGAGCTGCTAGGGAAGCCACCTGGAAAGTTACCCCTTTATCTCATCTTCCATGCTGTACTCTTTTTGAAAGAAATCATAATGTGCAGTCTGTATTTAAGAAATGGGTATTTATATTCCGCATTCTTGAAGGCTGAGTATCTACATAAACTATCTGGAACTCTGTTGCACTGGAAATTTGTTAATTCTGACCCACTTATTTATTTGTTCAGTCATTCATTTCTATCCATCTGGACTCACGGGTATTTATTTTTATATTTTGGGTTATAATTCAATATGCTTTTATTTATTTTGTTGCTCAAATTGTTCCAACTTTGGTTTTTGGTAGCTCCTTTGATTGATTTCTGTGTTCCTTTCACATGCTTTTATTATTCTGGGGTGTTCATCATTTGGGCACTTTCTTACTTCCTGACCCTACAAGATCCTCCAGTCTCATCCTGTATATTTCCTGCCCTCAGTTCCAGAATCAGACATTTCCTGGCGCTCTGGTTCCTCTTACTGAAAAAAGGTCTGCACAAGGCATGCTTGTTGCCACAGCGCAAAGTCTAACAACACTATCTAACAGAAATTCAATCACAAGCCACATGTAATTTAAAATCTTCTATATAAAAAAAGAAACACTTGAAATGAATGTATAATTTATTTTCTGTAACTACTGTATTCAAAACATCCTCATTTTAATATGTGACCAATTTTAAAATACTGAGATAAGAAATTTTATAATCTTTTATTGTGTACGAAGTCTTCAAAATCTGATATGTAGATTACATTTACAGCAGGTGTTACAGGAGCCAACACATTTCAGTTGCATAATAGCCATGTATAAATTGTGGCTACCATATTGGACAGGAGAAGTTCGGGAAGCCAGCAGCAAGAGAAAGACTACAAAGGTAGGTTGGGGCCAGATTATAGGGAAACAGTTCTGAGCTTGTTTGAAATTTATTCTATAAACATTGGATAAACCCTGCCACTCATGAGCAAGTAAATGACTCCCACTACCACAGTGCTCCTTCCCTTCACTGTCATGTGTCAGATAGGGGGTTAGTACACGTGTGCTGAGTGATTGTTGCACCATCACAGCAATGCTCTATGTAGGTCAATTGATCATATATACACGAAGGTGGAATCAAAAAATAGGGATGCTAATGCCTCGGTTCAGTATTCTTGCCTCCAGTATTCTTGCCTGGAGAATCCCACGGACAGAGGAAGGTGGGGCTATAGTCCATGACTTGCAAAGAGTCAGACACGACTGAGCGACTAAGCACACATAGCTAGAGGGTGACAAGTCGAAGATATGCTTGTTGTATAAATTAATTATTTTTCCGAGAATGCTTCCTGACATGAAAAACTAAGAGCCCTCTAAAATGAGGGTGGTAATGGTATTAAAAATCCCTGTCCTTAGTTGGCTGTGGATAAAACCAACCAAGCTACTTGGGCTTATTGTGATTATGAGTGCCACTCTTCTTGCCAAATCTGTTCTTACAAACTAGCAGGGAATCAAAGCTGAAAAGCTTTCTATTTTTTATTATTTTTCACTTGAGATCACTTCTGAAGACTGAGAGTTAAATATCCATTGGGAGGCCATTTTTAAAACAGAAACTGTAATATTTGCATGCAGGGGTGTGTGTGGGTGTTGCATTTTAGGCCTGTCAAATTTGACAGCGTCCTTTTAGGCTTTTCAAGAGGAAAACCTCATAGCATCAGAGCCACGTTTTCCGTCAGCTCTGACAGACTTCTACATGTTAGGATTCAGATTTGGTTGTACTTTCTTCTTTGTAATTAAGTCAACTAGGTTTTTAGAGGCTTGTTGTTTTACTACCTTTTTTAAAAGTGAAATTTGAGCAGCATCAAACTGGACTTTAACTCTTCTGTGAGAATCAGTGTTTAACACGTCTCATAGCCATGTAGGTGCACCTGATGCCGTTTATTAGTACAAGCTTTGGGAATCTGCAGGAGTTTTTTGGCTGCTTTTGTTTCTTAGCTCAGCAAGTGTCTGTGAGCTGGGGCTTTGCTGCCAGGTCATGGTTGGAAAATATCAATTACTATAGAGCATGTGCACTTCTGAGAAATTGTCTCCGTACAGACAAGAAGGACGTGCCACTGGAGCCACTGTACTGCTAATGCACTTCATTTATTTAAAGGAATATTTTACCTTGGTTCTTTATAAAATGGAGGGACGTGGTGAGGGTGGGGGGTGTCTTCTCCCAGGCAAATTTCTGGGGTGATTGCAAAGCCTTATGTGATTTTACCAGAGGTTTCTCCTCTAGTCGTGCATTATGAGACGATAATGACAGTATTTTAATATTTAGCAGAAGTTAAATATCTTATAAATTGTTCCAGTTGAGAAGTGACTTCAGAGGTAATGTAGAAAGTGGCTTTGGAATTAGACATTAGGGTGGAATCCTGGCTCTGCTAACAGTTACTGCATAACCACAATTTTTCTAAGACTCAGTTTTCCACCTGTGAAATAGGTTTATAATAGTGACCTTGTAGGGTCTGTGTGATGTTTACCATGGTAACTATATTTAATTCCTTATGCACATGCATAAATGGAAGCTATTATAATGAAAAAAAAAAAGAAAATGTTAGTCCCTCAGCCATGTCCGACCCTTTGCAGCCCCATGGACTGCAGCCCACCAGGCTCCTCTGTCCATGGGATTCTCCAGGCAAGAATTCTGGAATGGGTAGCCATTCCCTTCTCCAGGAATTGAACCCAGGTCTTCTGCATTGCAGGCAGATTCTTTTACTATCTGAGTTACCAGAGAATGTTAAATGCTATGCCTGGTTTATAGGCCAAGACCTTATTTGCTCTACTCTCTTTTAATTGTCTCTCTGGAATGAAGTAAATAAGGCAGTTGTGACCAAATAGTGCAGCTCAGAACTCCTTTTGTGGGGAGCATAACTGATGGATGACCCGAGCTGCCCCCTTCTAGATCCACCCATGAGTCCACACACCTTTTACTGGCTGTGACTAGTCAGCAACTAAGCAGCAGGGATCCAAAGACAGGCCCTTTCCTGCAAAAGGCACATCTCCTCCCCTTGGGCAACTTGGCAGGAAGACTCCACAGTAACCTTGCTGCACTTCTTTAAAGCTCTGCTCAGTTGGGACCTTCTCTTCCCTGATCCTCCTTCCTTACCCCTCTCCTCCCACTGGGGTCAGACTTGCACTGTTGTTCACAAGCTCCTCCCACCTGCTCCTGCTTTCTTCCCCCGTACATTTTCACATCCAGTCCCATTTTGGTGCCTCTTTCTCAGCAGACATGAACTCATGCAGCAGCCCACACCTGGTTTCCAAGGACTTATAAATTTAGGGTTCAATTTTTAAGAAGTCCAATAAATGTTCCAGTATTAAACCACTTTAGGTCCTAGAATGAGGGGAAAAAATATTTGAGAGAATTGTAAGGATGTGTACTAGCCAAAGAAAGAGAGGAAGAAGTAAGATGAGGTTAGCATTTCCCCTTGCCTAAATTTTGGTGTTTTCCCCACTTCCCTGGTGCCTGGAAATGCCAGGTGCAGATGCCCCAGCAGCATACCCTTCATTCTGGCCTCTAGCCTCCTGCACCCTTTGTTAGTTTTGCCACTTACTTAGCCCTGGGAAAAGACTACAACTTGTTTTTTCATGTGGAAAAGATCCCGGGTTTGACTTGAGTTCCATGAAGGATAGGAATACATTTTTGCTGTTTTCATGACTTAGCTCCTATCAGAGGGGACTCTGGTTTTTATTTCCTGTTTGCAAAAGAAAGGAAGGGCTTCTCAGGTGGCATAGTGGTAAAGAATCTACCTGCCAATGCAGGAGACACAGGTTCGATCCCTGGGTCGGGAAGATCCCTTGGAGAAGTGTTCTTGCCTGGGAAACCCCATCGACAGAGGAACCTAGCAGGCTACAGTCCATGCGGCTACAGACAGTTGGACATGACTGGGCACAGACCATACGCACACAGAGAAAGCCAAGTGATCCCCTGCATAAAGCTGAGGGTACGAGAACTCTGGGACACTGATTGGACTTCTCTCCTCTGTTGCGAGGGTCCCTCTGGGCAGCCCATGGACAACCTTCAGGAATTAGAGGTTATTAGAAGCATTGACATTTAAATTATTTTTTTGCCTTAGTTCATTAAACTATTCAATTACTGCTTCTGCTCCAATTATGATGGATCTATTTGACCTAGTGCTTAAATATTTCCCTGTAGCTGTGAACAGCGCACCTCCCATTCTCAAGTTGTAAGGGGGAAACACATACAGCAAAAATTATTAACAGGGGAAAGAGTGACAGTTTTTGAGACCAAGAATGAGTTGCAAGAAAAATGTTATTTGGGAGCAAACTGGACTTACAAAAAGGGAGGCTTACCTATGGGGGAGGGGGCTCTGGGCTGCTTGGGGGAACCACTGGGCACTGACCCCGTGGAGGGGAGAGAGAATGCATGGAGGGCTCCAGAGATCAAAGACGCTTCCAGGGGTGGCCTTTAGATTCACCACGTCTGTCATGGAATTAGACATGCTGGCTACCCCACACTTGATTCCCTTGCTTCCCTGCTGCTCTCTGAGTTCAAACTGAAAGTGCATGGGGAGGAGGCCACCAGGGGCCTGGGGAAAGCTGATGGAAAGAGGCAGCAGAGAGCAGATTTAGAACAATTCTGTTCACGAGAAGGTGCTTTCCTGAAATACTCTGGAAGAAATGAAAAAAATCCCTGGTATTTCACACAGTCCCTTTAGGGGCAATTTTATATCACTTTGCTAAAAATTGGATATGTCTCCCTAAGTCTTCCACAGCCATTGGCTCAGCAAGAGTTTGAAGTGTTGTGGCAGTGACCCTGAGTTTTTCCCTTGCCTCCTCCACTTCCCTCTCACCCCCTGCCTCTATTTTTCTCTTTTATGTGGATCTATCTGTGTCTAATTTAGATGGCAAGTTCCTTACTACTGTATGTTATAGTGTCTAGCATACTGTGAGCACTTATAAATGTTAAATGATAATAATGATAATATGAGAGCCCTAAAGGTGCCAGCTGCTTCATTTCATTTGAGAGAAGAGGGTTTTCACTAAAGACTGAAAAAAAAAAAAATAAGGGCAGTAGGGAGGGAGGGCATATTAGTTTTCTGAGGCAAAGAAGGGGATAGAGAGAGGGAGAGGCTGATAGAAGCTTGCAATATTTTCCAAAAAATGGATTAAAAAAAAAAAGGTCAGCTAAAACCTTGGGATGTATAACAGAATTCAATGCCTGGCCTTGAGTATTATAACTTTTCACGCAATCTATTGGTTGCCCAAGGTTTCAAGCAAATTTGGAGCACTGATTACCTAAATAGGATAGAGCATCTACTCTCAGCCTGCAGCAAGAAAACTGCAGGGAGTGAAAGAATTCCAGTCCTGATTCTGCAGTTTCTTGGCCACATAACATTTGTTAAAACTCTTAGTTTTTCTACGACCTAATTTCCCATCTACAGAATGAAGGATGGGTCCAATGGTGGGGGGTGGCCCTTACTAGATAACCTCTATATATCTTTCAAGTTCTGAAATTCTGTGAGCCAATGGCTAAGGCAATAGCTGCATGTGTGTGTGCTAAGTCACTTCAGTCATGTCCAACTCTGTGCAACCCTACGGAGTATAGCCCTCCAGGCTCCTCTGTCCATGGGATTCTCCAGGCAAGAATACTGGAGTGGGTCACAATGCCCTCCTCCAGAGTATCTACCCAACCCAGAAACTGAACCCAAGTCTCTTCTGTCTCCTGCCATAGGCAGGAGGTTTCTTTACCACTAGTGCCACCTGAGAACAATAGCTGCATCAGTTCAGTTCAGTTCAGTTGCTCAGTCGTGTCCGACTCTTTGGGACCCCGTGAATTGCAGCACGCCAGGCCTCCCTGTCCATCACCAACTCCCGGAGCTCACTCAAACTCACGTCCATCAAGTTCTATTCCCTATCAATTTGCTGAACACATACTATATGCCAATAGTTTTCATATGGCTCGGATGGTAAAGCATCTGCCTGCAATGCAGGAGACCCAGGTTCGATCCCTGGGTTGGGAAGACTCCCTGGAGAAGGAAATGGCAACCCACTCTAGTAGCCTTGCCTGGAAAATCCCATGGACAGAGAAGCCTGATAGGCTACAGTCCATGGGGGTCACAAAGAGTCAGACATGACTGAGTGACTTCACTCACTCACTCACTCACTGAATTAAACACAACTCTGTAAAGCAGAAATTGTTGCTATTCCCTAGTAAGAGATGAGGAGATTGAGGCAGAGAGGAATAATAAATTGCCCTTGGGGCCACGGCTGGCAGTACAGGGAGGGGTCTACACCATCCCTGTCTGTATCTGACCCACTATGCTCTGCTCCACCCTGGCCTGCTGAGCCAGGCCCACGTGGCCCCATGAGTTGAGTCAGGAATGTACCACAACGGTCTCAACACAGGAACAGAGGCTCAAAAATAATTAAAGGTAGTAACTAGGAGATCAAACCAGTCAGTCCTAAAGGAAAACAAACCTGAATATTCACTGGAAGGACTGATGCTAAAGCTCCAATACTTTTGCCAACTGATGTTTAGAGTCAACTCATTGGAAAAGACCCTGATGCTGGGAAAGATTGAAGGCAAAAGGAGAAGGAGTGGCAGAGGATGAGATAGTTGGATAGCATCACTGACTCAATGGACATGAGTATGAGCAAGCTCCAGGAGATAGTGGAGGACAGAGGAGCCTGGCATGCTGCAGTCCACGAGGTCACAAAGAGTTGGACACGACTTAGAGACTCAGCAACAACAACTGTGTTTAGAATATTTTCCTCAGTCAAACAATAATAATTTAAAGTTACCCTCCTCACTGGAACAGGGATTACCTGATAATTATTTATTAAGCACTAGAAAGCTCTCTCAGAGAAGGCAGTGGCACCCTACTCCAGTACTCTTGCCTGGAAAATCCCATGGATGGAGGAGCGTGGTGGGCTGCAGTCCATGGGGTCGCTAAGAGTTGGACACAACTGAGAAACTTCACTTTCACTTTTCACTTTCATGCATTGGAGAAGCAAATGGCAACCCACTCCAGTGTTCTTGCTTGGAGAATCCCAGGGACGGGGGAGCCTCTTGGGCTGCCATCTATGGGGTCACACAGAGTCGGACACGACTAAAGTGAGTTAGCAGCAGCAGCAGCAGAAAGCTCTCTCTCCATATCACCTAATATAATCCTCACGGCAAGACTGTAAGGCTATCCAGAATTTTGTAGACGAGTCTCCTGAGGCACAGAGGTGAAACCTGTCCAGACTAGTGGATGGTGAGAGACGGGGCTCCAGTCCCATCCCTGGCCCTAGCCCTGTACTCAGCCTCTGCCCTCAGCCACCTGCCCATCAGTTTTGATGGCTGATGGTTGGCTTCACACTGTTGGGTCAAGGAAGGCTCAACACCAGGGAAAATGCTCATGGTGGTGCAATAGGGCTTCCGTGCCCATGAGATCCAGACAGAGAACCTCCTTGGCATGTCTCAGACAAAATAAAGGGTCCTTGATGAAATTTCTGGGACTCTGAAATGCTCAGCTCTGGCTCTAGATACCTGTGTGGATCTTCCTGTGAAAGCTGCATCTTAAAGTTGGGATGGAAGCAGAGAGCTGGGCCCAGTGGGCCTGGGTTCCACCTTTTCCTGCTCCGTGAGCATCTTCAGGACAAAGATCCACTATACTCTCTTCTCTGTCCCCTGTAACCATGCTTAACACTCACAGGCAGGAAAGCAGAACAAGTTACACTCTCAGTCCAGTGGACTCTTGTTTCCCATTGGACTTGCTCAACAGGAAGGAAAAATGGACAGAAAGTCTACTTCCGTGATGGAAGGTGGAAGAGAAGCAATTTGCACCTCCTCCTCCGCCCTTAACTCAGTGCTGCCCGCTCTGCCAGCCCAGAGAGAGGCCAGGACATGGGTCCTCAGGGGCCACCATGGCCAGCCCCAAGGCACCCCTACCATGTACCCTTCTTGCTTAGGCAAGTGGGGAGAAGAGGTCCCACTTCTCCTTTGAAAGGGTGCTCAAGGACACCTGGACCTCACACGTCCTTATTACAGAAAGTAGCAGATGAAACTAGGTTTGGAGAGTATATTTATAGGTCTTACAATAACAACCAAAGATGAACCCACCATCCCTGCCCTCCTTGTCTGCAAGAGAGAAATGATAGATGCGGCTTCCCAAGGAAAGACATGTTGACAAATAGCAACCCAAAATAGCTGGGTGCTTATTTTTTCTTTTCTTCCCTCCCTCCCTTCTTTCCTCCATCCCCACTTTCCTCCTTTCCTTTCCTTCTTCCTATTCTTGCCATTTGAAAAACCATCATTATAATATCTATTTTATGTGGTATTTTTTTATACACTGATATCAAATGAACTTGAAATTCTTTTGTTATGTGGGGGAAAAAAACAAAGTGAGGACTTCCCTGGAAGTCAAATGGTTGATGCCAGGGACAGGGTCCGATCCCTGGTCCAGGAAGATCCCACACGCTGAGGGGCAACTAAGCCCGTGAGGCACAACTACTGAGCATGCGTCACACCTACAGAGTAGCCTCCGTTCCCTGCAACTAGAGAAAACCCACACACAGCAAAGAAGACCCAGCACAGCCAGAAGCACATAAATAATGTTTGTGTTAGTCGCTCAGTCGCTTCCGATTCTTTGTCATGCCATGGACTACAGCCCGCCAGGCTCCTCTGTCCATGGAATTCTCCAGGCAAGAATACTGGAGTGGGTTGCCAATAATAAAATAAACTGTTTTTCAAAAGCAAAATGAGTAGTGTAAGTGCAGGCTTTCGTTTTCGTTACTAAAACAAAGTTTATACACACACACATATACACACACACATATACACACAAACACATGTACAGTTTTGGTCTTTTTGTAAAACAAGAACAATGAAAGCAGGACTTTCCCTAGAAGGGTGCAGGCCCGGGGTAGTGCCTGTAGCCAGTGCCCGTGGGCTTTCCTACATAAAAACTGGATAAGGGTCTGGACTCCTGGTTCCCCACTCCCTCAACCACTCGTTTCCTGATCCAAGTAAAGACCTGTGAATTTAGACACACACATAGTATCTTGGATATAAATACATACACACAAAGACTATTTCTGGAAGGATAACAAAAATTGACAAGAGTACCTGTTTCTGGGTCTGGGGTCCTTTTCATTGCATTCATCGTCTCGTCCTTTTTGATCTTTTTTAACCTCATGTATGTATTTTTTTTCCTGAAAATATCATTACAGAGGGGAAAACAATTCAAATAAATCATGTTTCCAGCGGAGAAAAATGTGTGTAATTTTTCATTTCATTTCATGAGAGCTGGGTATTGGTACCTAGAACTTTTTGCTCTCTAGAATGGATGAATAGAAAGAAAAACCTGTGCGGAAAGAAGAGAAAAGCATCCTATTTCCCAATGGCCACCTAGGCTCTCATCGTGCTCCTGCTGCTTCTGTTTGCAGGAAGAGGGCCTGCCACTGGGCTTTTCAGAGATCAGACTGTCTCCCCTTCGTCTCTGCTCCTGGTCACCATGGGTTACGGATGCAGACACAGGCAGAAAGCCTACAGGTGCGGGGGATGGGGGTAGGATGCTGATTAGAATGCAAATTGCAGCAGTGAACAGACAGCCTACAGATGTGTACCAGGAAAGGTCTAAGCTGGAAGCACTTGACCCTCAACCATCTGATCTTGCCTCACTGGGTCTAATTGTCCCCCACAACGCACAGAGAAAATATGCTCCTTATGTCATTTCCATTAGTTGCCTGAGAATCTACATGAGTGACGAGCAAAACAAAAACAACATTCTGAAGAGAACTTTCACAGGCTTGCCTGGGGTTCTGCTTTGTGCGTACACTGGAGAGTTATGTTGACAATCTGAACTTATAAGAATAGCAAGTATTATGCCACTTTTGAGCCAAGCTCTATTTTCCTCTTTATGACAGCCTTGAAAAGCAAGGTGCCTGTCTTCTGGAGAGAGGTAAATGTGATTTATATCTGGGGGATGGCTAAATAAATTACACTCCTTGAGCCAAAGAAGGCCTTTATCAGCATTGAATGTAGAAAGCAGGAGAGTGTGGTGAGAGGGGGTCACGGGCTGCTATGCACGGGTGTGTGTTTGTGCAATCATAGACTTTCTGGTTTTCAGGGAGTGTCCCTGACATGAGTCTGTTCCTTCTCTTTATCCTGATGGAAATTCCAGAAACAAACATAATCCTTGGTTCTGGATAAAGATGTTTGGGGGAGGCCAAGAAAGATAGAGTGGTGGGAAGTGGGGGAAGCCAGTGCAGGAAGAGAGCGTGTAATAAATGGGAGCTTGGGGAATGTGTTCCACCTGACTTAGCCAGATGCCTCTAGAGAGAAAGAAAAGGAAACAGCTAAATGCCTTTATATCCCCTGGAGTCTTCAAAGGAAGCCTGCAAAGCAGGGCATCAGGGTAATCCTCACTCGGTTAATATCTGACACCTTTGCATCTGTGATGTGAAGAGTAAATTAGAATTCCTGTTATAAGAACAGAATTTTAACCACCAGGAGTTAATGCAGAGGTCAGGCTGGTTTATCACCACCTTATCTTATCGCACATAGTGCCCGGATGACTATTTTGGGATAGGGTGTTGTGGACTTTTTTCCTCTAGGATTCTTAGGAAAAGTCATAAAGAAAATGATTCTGAACTCAGCAGTCTTCTGTGTGAAAGAAAGGTTAATTCTATCCCTGGCTGCTATTCGTCCCTGCCACGGACAGCCCATATTCTCACTATTAAGATAGTTCAGTGCAGGTGCGTTGTTATTTTAATTATTTAGGATGTAATTTCTGGGCCCAAGGAAGATGGATAGCACATCTTAAAGAAAATGAACTTTTTCTCTCAGACACACTACAACTAAAATCATATGCAAAAACAATGACAATGGATTACATCGCATGTTTCTTAGATATTGTTAACTTTATTTTCAGAGGAAGCACCAACATTTCTGCTGCCTGGGCTTTGGGGATCCACTTGCCATGGAGACATGAAGCCTAAGTTTAATAAAATCATGCAGCGTGAAGTCCACACAATATTATTTTTCTTACATTGGGCTGGATGCTTTGATTATTATTCACTCTCAAGTTACCCCTGAGATATGAAAGCTTCAGTATTATAATATTTACACTGTTGGCCAAAGACTTCTCAGATATGTCAGCAATTATTACCCCATTTTATAGATTAACAAAATGAGGCAAAACAGGTACATTATTGATGGGAAGAGGAAGAATTTTACACACACACACACACACACACACACACACATACACATCCCTAATGTCATCCTTAGAGTCTTAAAAATATAGTTTATCATCTAACAGAAATATATTTCTTTTGCTCCCAGACAGTTGTGAACCCAAGTTAATACAAAATTAATTATAGGTCTTGAAGTGACAGTTTTATTTTTCCAATATATTTCTAATTTATCTTTTTGAAAGTAATGATAGAATTTCTGGCTTAAGTAGAAAGTCTTGAATCTATATAGAATATGACACAATCAAGAACTTTTAAAAGTGCAAAAATTCAAAGTAGCTGAGAATGCCACTGATTAAGATATAGACTTAGAACAAGTTTAAAATACTACCGATTACACGACTTTCCGGTTTCTCTGGACCTGAATAAAACACTCCCACATAACAAGGACCCCATTCCAAAAGACCCTTTTTCTTACACAATATATATCCTTAGAAATCAGCCAGGGTAGATTTCTGCCATTTATCTCAGAAGTCCTTTGACGGAAGTTGTGAATACTTTTCCAGGTTATAAAACTCTACCTTGTTCTGGATTCTTCAGAGCCAGCACAACTCTGATGTCTCTCTCTAGAATAATTCATAGAAAGAGGAAAAAGCATGCAAAAATGGATGGAGAGATTTTCATCCAAGAACCCCCTGCTAGAAAATGGATTCCTTCTGCCTGCCAGTGAAATCCTTGCCAATTTATATCTTCCTAGAACATGATACAGGGTTCTGCCCGAATAAGATGCTACACCACGTTCTACATACTTGGGCCCACGTAGGTGCTCAGGTCTCCCTCGGAACGGGTTGGGCATTGGCCTTTAGCCTGTAAAGACCTAGCGGGGACAGTGGCAGGTTGCTGTCCTTGCTCTGTGGTGACTCCAGCCTCCTGGCAACACAGTAAGCCGGGCAGAGTTCTTAGTAAGCTTTTAGACTAAGAGGAAAAGAGGTTACTTGGTATCTGGAGAAAGAGAAAGGAAAAGCACTTTTTGTTACCTCTCTTGTTTGTTTGGAGGGTAATCACCACCTTTTTCTCTCTTGCCTGCAACTGGCTACCTTTTGGCCATTTCAGTGTTCATTTAGCACCTAGATGGAGCGGGGCAGAGAGAGGAAGAGAAGACCAAAGAATTCATCCATTCAAGGTGCTTATTCCTGACTTTCACACCAGGCTAAATTGCTTGGACATGTTATTGGACAATTTTGAGCCGGTTTCCTAAACTCTTTGGTCTCATCAGTGAATTTTGTATTGTACACTGTTTCAAAGAACTGAAGAGTATTTGTCCAATTTCCCTAGCAGCTCAAGGAGAGAATTTTGAAAATGACAAGGCTTGCATACCCTATTTCCATAAGAGAGCTAAAGCAAACTATTAATTTCTCTGTGTTAATGGAGGAAAGGAGTAGGATTGGAAATTTAAAAAGAACAGAAGAAATTTTATCTTTTTGGACCGCCTTCTCTTATTTCAGGATACATCGAAAGCCACCACCATAGTGAAAAAGATTAGTTTGAGTTTAATTTAACTTAAATATCCTCTGGTGGAGATGCTAATAAGCAACCAAATGACCTAAAGCCAGAGAACAGGAGGGAGACAGGGAAGAAGCATAGTGCTTGTAAAACTCACACATTGGATCATTAACCCTTGAATAACTGAGAGTTGGTTTGAGATAATTCATGCTGTGTTTGTCTTTAAAAAAAGTCGTGAATTGCCACAGCCCATTGCACTGAACAAGTAGCAATACACTTGCTAAGAAGCGATGTCAATAAAGTAATATAATCCTTATCTGGGATAACAGGGGATGTAGACAACATGGATAATTGAAACACACAAATAATTCCAAGACCTGATAATAAAGTGATAGTTGCAACTGCTTTTTCACCAGGCTTCTTACCAGCACCAATATTCATTCAATTTTATTTCCTCTCTCACCCCTCTCTTAACACTAGGAGGGATGGAAGTATAAATAAGCCACAAAACAACCCAGAGAAGAACATCAGAAACAAAAGAGAAAAAGGATAAATAAAAATAGAGGATAGTCTATATTATTGAGTAGTGGTCCTTGAAAGGTTGATGGATGACTGGACAGAATTTGCATCAGTTCATGGTATCTCTGTGTAATTTGCTTTGATGGAACAAAGAACCACTGTAACACTCATAGGAGTAATATTTCCCATTGCTTTAAGGTTTATAGGTTTGAACTTTCAAGACCCTGTGCTCCTGAGGCTGTTTATTTTCTCCTGTATCCTTGGCCTGCAATTATGGTAAACCCCGACCCCAAGACCTGGACGAAGACACACACATTCACCTGGCGACCCTTTACCTATTCTCAAGGTAAGCAGATAGAGGGAGTGAGTGCCGAAAATAGCATAAAATTGAAATTCATAGAACCAGCTTCAAGTCCCAGAGATACTACTTGTGTGTGGGCTTGTAAAAGTCACTTAAGAGTTTTGAGCCTTAATTTACTTGTAAGTAAAATTGGGAAAATAATATCCCATGGGATTTTTATACAGACAAGATGAGACAATATATGTAAATGTGATTTATAAAGTTGAATGGATTATAAATCTTAGTCGATGTTGTAAAGTGGTGTCCCTGGTGGCTCAGTGGTAAAGAATCTGCCTGCCAATGCAAGAGAGGCGGTTCAATCCCTAGTCTGGGAAGATCCCCAGAGAAGGAAATGACAATCCACTCCAGTATTCTTGCCTGGGAAATCATATGGACAGAGAGAGGAGCGTGGTGGGCTATAGTTCACAGAGTTGCAAAAGAGTCAGACAGGACTTAGTGACTAAGAAACAACAAGATATTGTAAAGAGGAAAAATTATCTGGCACATCAAATGAACAGCTCCCATGATTCTCAGATTTTAAATGTTTATTCAGGAAATTTGATTAAGATGCAGATCTATGATCCATTCCCAAAGATTCTGATTCAGGAGGTCTGGAGTGGGACCCAAGCATTTTTGTTTTTTAACAACTGCCCAGGTGTTTCTGATGGAGGCAATTCATGCATGACCCTTTTAGAAACATTGCCATTGCCACCAATTAACATATTCAGGCAAGAGTGACAAAAACAAGAGATGAACAATACCTCAAAAACATATGGAACCAATGCTACTCTTCTCCCATCCTCATAAATGCTGCCCTACCATCTCATTTAAGTTGCAATCCACAACTTGCCCCAGTCAGTTCTTGAGATAATGGGTGCAGCAAATGCAAAGACGATTAAACATCCACCAGTTAGTCCATGTGACATACCACACTGATAGACTGAAAAATAAAAATAATATGGTCATCTCAACAGATGCAGTAAAAGCATCTGACAAAAATCTAGAATCCATTCATGATAAAAACTCTTAATAAAGTAAGTATAGAGGGATCACACATGCATGCTCAGTCATGTCTGACTCTTGGCGACACCATGGACTGTAGGCTGCCAAGCTCCTCTGTCCATAGAATTTTCTAGGCAAGAATACTGAAGTGGGTTGCCACTTCCTACACCAGGGGATCTTCCCGACCCAGAACTGAACCCATATTTCTGATGTCTCCTGCATTGGCAGGCAGATTCTTTACCATTAGTGCTACCTGGGAATCCCAGAGGGACTATATCTCAACATAATAAAGGTCATACATGAAAAACCCATACAGGTAATGTCATACTCAACAGTGAAGAGTTGAAAGATTTTCCTCTAAGATCAGGAACAAGACAAGGATGTCCAGTCTCGTCACTTTTATTCAACATAGTAATGGAAGTCCTAGCAATTAATAAGGAAAAGAAATAAAAGTCATCAAAATTGAAAAGGAAGAAGATAACCTGTCACTATTTGCAGATGGCATGGTGTTATATATAGAAAACGCTAAAGGCTCCATCAAAAAAAAAAAAAAAACCTAGTAAACAAATTCAGTAATGTTGTAGGATACAAAATCAACACACACAAAAATTATTGCATATTTTACACTAATAACAAACTATAAGAAAGAGAAATTTAATAAATTACCCCATTTACAATTTTTTCCCCTCCCCCCACCAAGAAACTCCTTAGGAATAAATTTAACCATGGAGGTGAAAGATCTTTATATTGAAAACTACAAGACATTAATGAAAGAAATTTAAGAAGACACAAATAAAGGGAAACATATTCCATGTTCATGGATTTGAAGAATGAATGCTATTAAAATGTCCCTACTGCCTAAAGCATGATAACCACGATGCTGTGAGCACTCACCTAGAGCCAGACATCCTGGAATGTGAAGTCAAGTGGGCCTTAGGAAGAATCACTATGAACAAAGTTAGTGAGGTGATGGAATTCCAGTTGAGCTATTTCAGATCCTAAAAGATGATGAGGTGAACGTGCTGCACTCAATATGCCAGCAAATTTGGAAAACTCACAGTGGCCACAGGACTGGAAAAGGTCAGTTTTCATTCCAATTGCAAAGAGAGGCAATGCCAAAGAATGCTCAAACTACCACATAATTGCACTCATCTCACACGCTAGTAAAGTAATGCTCAAAATTCTCCAAGCCAGGCTTCAACAGTATGTGAACCGTGAACTTTCAGATGTTCAATCTAGATTTAGAAAAGGCAGAGAAACCACAGATCAAATTGCCAGCATCCACTGGATCATCGAAAAAGCAAGAGAGTTCCAGAAAAACATCTACTTCTGTTTTATTGACTACACCAAAGCCTTTGACTGTGTGGACCACAACAAACTGTGGAAAATTCTTCAAGAGATGGGAATACCAGACCATCTGACATGCCTCCTGAGAAATCTGTATGCAGGTCAAGAAGCAACAGTTAAAACTGGACATGGAACAACAGACTGGTTCCAAATCAGGAAAGGAGTATCTCAAAGCTGTGTATTGTCACCCTGCTTATTTAACTTTTATGCAGAGGCAATGGCACCCCACTCCAGTATTCTTGCCTGGAAAATCCCATGGATGGAGAAGCCTGGTAGGCTGCAGCCCATGGGGTCGCGAAGAGTCAGACATGACTGAACGACTTCACTTCCATTTTTCACTTTCATGCATTGGAGAAGGAAATGGCAACCCACTCCAGTGTTCTTGCCTGGAGAATCCCAGGGACGGGGGAGCCTGGTGGGCTGCTGTCCATGGGGTCGCACAGAGTCGGACACTACTGAAGTGACTCAGCGGCAGCGGCAGCAGAGTACATCATGCGAAATGCCGGACTGGATGAAACACAAGCTAGAATCAAGATTGCCGGGAGAAATATCAATAACCTCAGATATGCAGATAACACCACCCTTATGGCAGAAAGTGAAGAAGAACTAAAGAGCCTCTTGATGAAGGTGAAAGAGGAGTGAAAAAGCTGCCTTAAAACTCAATATTCAGAAAACTAAGACCATGGCCTCTGGTCCCATCACTTCATGGCAAATAGATGGGGAACCAATGGAAACAGTGATAGATTTTATTTTGGGGAGCTCCAAAATCACTGCAGATGGTGACTGCAGCCATGAAATTAAAAGATGCTTACTCCTTGGAAGAAAAGCTATGACAGCATACTAAAAAGCAGAGACATTACTTTGCCAAGAAAGGTCCATCCAGTCAAAGCTACAGTTTTTTCAGTAGTCATGTGTAGATGTGAGAGTTGAACTATAAAAAAAGCTGAGCACCGAAGAATTGATGCTTTTGAATGGTGGTGTTGGAGAAGACTCTTGAGAGTCCCTTGGACTGCAAGGAGATCCAACCAGTCCATCCTAAAGGAAAAATATTCTAAATTATTAGAATAATCTAATAATTCAGATTTTCTGAATATTCATTAGAAGGACTGATGCTGAAGCTGAAACTCCAATACTTTGGCCACCTAATGTGAAGTACTGACTCACTGGAAAAGACCCTGATCCTGGGGATTGAAGGCAGGAGGAGAAGGGGACGACAGAGGATGAGATGGGTGGATGGCATCACCGACTTGATGAACGTGAGTTTGAGTAAGCTCTGGGAGTTGGTGAAGGACAGGGAAGCCTGGTGTGCTGCAGTCCATGGGGTTGCAAATAGTCAGACACGACTGAGCAACTGCACTGAACTGAACTGCCTAAAGTAATATACAGATTGAGTGCAATCCCTATTAAAATTCCAATAGTTTTTTTCAAAGAAATAGAATAAACAACCCTAAAATTTGTGTGGAACCACAAAAGACTCTGAACAGCCAAAGCAATCTTGAGAGAGAGGAACAAAGCTGTAAGCATCACATTCCCCACGTTCAAACTATATTATTAAGCTATAGTAATTAAAGCAGTATATTTGCATAAAAACAAACACAGAGACCAATAGAACAGAATAGAGAGCCCAGGAAAGTATCCTCACATATATGACAAAAGTATAAGAATATACAGTGGAGCAAAGACAATCTCTTAAATAAATAATGTTGGCAAAATTGGACAACCACATGCAAAAGAATGAAACTGGACCACTATCTTATACCAAACACAAAGAATAACTGAAAAGGGATTAGAGCATTAGACATAAGATCTGACATGATAAGACTCCTGAAAGAAAACAATGTCATTACCTCCTTGGCATAGGTTTTGTTGTAATTTTTTGAATCTGCCATCAAAAATGAAAGAAACAAGAAGACTAAACAAGTGGGACTACATTGAAACTAAAAAGTTTCTGCACAGCACAGAAAATCATCAATAAAATAAAAAAGGCAAACTACTAAATGGGAGAAAAATAATTGTAAATCATATATCTGTTAAGAGACTAATATCCAAAATATATAAAAAACTTATACAATTCAATAGTAAAAATGTTGATTTAAAAATGGGCAGAAGATATGACTAGACATACAATTGGCCAAAGGGTACATGAAAAGATGCTCAACAAATTAATCGTTGGGGAAATGCAAATCAAAACCACAATGAAATATCACCTCATACCTATTAGAATGGCCATATAAAAAGATAAGAAGTAACTAGTATTGGTAAGGATGGAGGAAGGAGAACCCTTGTGCGCTATTGGTGGGAGTATAAATTAGCACAGCAATCATGGAAAACATATGGAGATTCTTTAAAAAATTAAAAATAGAATTACCATATGATCCAGTAATTCCTCTTCTGAATATTTATCAAAAAAAATGAAAATACTAACTTGAAAAAATACATTCACCCTCATGTTCATTGCAGCATTATTTACAATAGCCCAGGTATGGAAACAATGCATTGATCAATCAATGGATAAAGAAATAGTGGTATTAATATACCTCCATCTAGCTATCAATCAGTGTAATGGAATACGATTAAGCCATAAAAAAGAACAAAATCTTTCCATCTGTAACAACATGCATGGAACTTGAAGGCACTATGCTAAGTGAACTAAGTCAGACAGAGAAAGAAAAATACCGTATGATCTCTCTTATATGTGGAATCTAACAAAACAAAACAAAAGCCCAAGCTCATTGTTACAGAGAACAGATTGATGGTTGCAAGGGGTGGGTGGGAAGTGACAGAAATTGGTGAGCTTTTTTTTTAGATTAAATAAATTGAATTTTTAAAATGGCTGCTGCAAATAAAAGGCAGTGTTTGTTAGAAAGAAACTATGGAGGAAAAATAAGCATGATCGACTGACCTTTTAGTAAATGCCATAGAAAATCATGAAAGTATTTTCAAATACTGGAACCTAGCAGTCTTCACTCCTGAAAAGGCCAGTATAAGGTCTGGAGGACACAATATCTAATTCAATTTTTTTTAAAGGCTAATATAGATTCTAAACTCTATCACCAAAGAATGATGAAACCCCAAAGTGTAACATCTGCTTGTACTACCATCAGTGGGTTTGAACGCTGAAGTCTGTCTGGCTGACGATACTAATAGTACTGAAAACACAAGACATTCCAGTAAGGAGACAGATACATCCAGCCAGATTTGATGACCCACAGTGGAGCTTGTCTCACTAGTTTCTTTTTGGAAAAGCGATCCTAAACCACGTCTACATGTCAAGCTAGTCTTCAGAACTGAGAACTCATTTTGGCCAAAATTCTGTCTGCAAAAGTATGACTCAAGTGAATTAAAGTTCAGAGCTTCTTGAATTGAATGGGCTGTGATTGTGCAAATTTAATTTGAGATAATGTACTGCATTTCGACGTTTGCTTCCAGGCTTCTATTACCCAGAGGGAAAACTGCTCAATCAGTATTGTGCAGTGGAACAGCGCTGCCCCGGGACGGCAGAAGCCTGGAAAGCAGCCCCTGTTCTGCCGTAATTAACTCCACGACCTTGGGCAATCCGTGTGGCTGCTCTGGGCCTCCTGTGACAAATGCGCGGGTTATAGTAGATGATCTCCAAGGTCTCTCCAGCCCTCGGTTGCTCAGCCTCTCAGATGGAACTGCATCAAATTACTGCAGCAAATGGTTCCTAGGCCCACGTGAGCGGTGTCAGGTGAGCAGCACATGACTGACAAGTGTCCAAGCCATCGAAAGATGTTCATTTGTCTGCCTTTTCGACGGTAGTTGGGAGGGTGGGTGTTGGCAATGTATCCTGTCGAGTTTACAAAAGGGCCAGGGAAATTCACCACCACCAAAGGTAGATCAGGAGGTTGGGAACCACGAGGGTGGGGGGAGCTAACACTTACTAAATGCCTACTGTGAACCAGTCATTGTCTTCAGTGCTTTTTGGTAAGAAATCATGTAAATCTCCAACAGCCATAAGGGATTAGAATATAATACTATACGCAAAATCCAGCCCAAATTCTAACCTGGGGTCCTTGGGCTTTTGCTCTGACCACATAAGTCAGCATCACAAAGCAGCCCCACCCCCACAGAGCCCCGAGAGAAAGCCCAAGAAGTCAGATGCTCTCCCTGCACCAGGAGAGGTGGTGAACACAGCCTCTTCTGGGAAGAAGATGAATAGGGTAACTCAGATGCCCTGGCTGTTTTCAGGACTGCCCTTCTTGGGTTCACATCCGGTTTCTGAACTAACAGAATCACTGTGGTAACCTGGAAAGCCTTTCTTAGCCTCACACCACAACTTAAATTCTTCTCAAAACTCCTAACCCATTATAGAAGTTCAGCACTTGCAACAGCAGTCTTCTGACCTCTGACAAGAAGTTTTAGGTAATTTGTTTAAACATTACTATACTTGAAGTAGCATTAGAAAGTTATTTTGTGTTCAAGTATAAAAAATAATAAATACACTCTTCTTTTGACCTAGAAATTCATTTATTAGGAAACTATATGTATGTGCATGCTAAGCCTCTTCAGTCGTGTCCAACTCTGTGTGACCCTATGGACTATAGCCCACCAGGCTCTTCTGTCCATGGGATTCTCCAGGCAAGAGTACTGGAGTGGGTTGCCATGCCCTCTTTCAGGGAATCTTCCTGACCCAGGGATCAAACCAGCATCTCCTGTGTCTCCTGCATTGGCAGGCAGGTTCTTTACCACTAACACCACATGGGAAGCCCATTAGGAAATGATATTTCTCAATAATTAAAAAGGAAGGAGATATCCACGTTATATTTTCATTTTTCTAAGTTTACAATTTCTAACCAACATCTTACTAAAAAACAAAAAATAGATTAAGGCAGGTTATAAAGCTCCTGAGTCTGTAGGTGGGAGTGAAATAATCATAAGTGTGAGGGGAGGAGGAATGCGGGAGCAGGAACTGAGCAAGCATTAGAGATACAGCACTTAATCAATAAAAGGTGACGGTGGCAGCACCAGGATGAGGCTCATTTGAGGTCAACAGGAGAGAGAGCCTTTCTGCTCCAGGGAAAGAAATAACAATTAGTGAGAGAGAAAAGGGAAGAGTGAGAAATTATTGTGGACATAGGAAAAAATAGAAAAAATGTATTCAACTGGATAGTTTTATGAAAATTTGTGTCAATTACTGCAGATGGTGATTGCAGCCATGAAATTCAAAGACGCTTACTCCTTGGAAGGAAAGTTATGACCAACCTAGATAGCATATTGAAAAGCAGAGATATTACTTTGCCAACAAAGGTCTGTCTAGTCAAGGCTATGGTTTTTCCTGTGGTCATGTATGGATGTGAGAGTTGGACTGTGAAGAAGGCTGAGCACCAAAGAATTGATGCTTTTGAACTGTGGTGTTGGAGAGGACTCTTGAGAGTCCCTTGGACTGCAAGGAGATCCAACCAGTCCAATCTGAAGGAGATCAGTCCTGGGTGTTCATTGGAAGGACTGATGCTAAGGCTGAAACTCCAATACTTTGGCCACCTCATGAGAAGAGTTAACTCATTGGAAAAGACTCTGATGCTGGGAGGGATTGGGGGCAGGAGGAGAAGGGGACAACAGAGGATGAGATGGCTGGATGGCATCACCGCCTCAATGGACATGAGTTTAAGTGAACTCTGGGAGTTGGTGATGGACAGGGAGGCCTGGCGTGCTGTGATTCATGGGGTTGCAAAGAGTCGGGCGCGACTGGACTGAACTGAACTGAATCTAACAAATGTATTTGAGCACCTCATGTGAAAATGTGCATTCCTATGAGAAAATTTAAAAAATAAGTAAGAAGAGATTTCCATCATCAAGGAGTTTATGCTTTAAAAAAAAAAGGGAACATGTTAGTCACTTCAGTCATGTCTGACTCCTTGCAACCTCATAGACTGTAGACCATCAGGCTACTCTGTCCAAGGAATTCTCCAGGCAAGAATACTGCGGTGGGGTAGCCTTTCCCTTCTCCAGGGGATCTTCCTGACCCAGGGATTGAGCCCAAGTCTCCTGCACTGCTGGCAGATTCTTTATCATCTGAGCCACCAGAGAAGCCCTTTTTTCATTTTCACTTTTGGGCATAAGAGGAAGAAGGCAAATAAGGGCAGAATTTATATTCATGGAACAGTTGATGGAAAAGGATATTGAAGAATAAGATGCAACTGTGAATAAATTCACTGTTTTTTATTCAATCAGTTACATAATCTACAGCAGGTGTCACTGAAGTTTTTATGGTAGAGTCAGATAGTTAATGAATGTTTTAGGCTTTGAAGACCAAGAGGCAAAAGGGAAGTTGTTGGTAGGTACTTATAAATTAAGGAAATAAACCTCTTACCTTTGCCCACCCCAAAGTGGGCAGTCTTCAGCCCAGTTTCCATCACTTGGAACTCTTCCAGGGATGAAGAGCAGTGGTCTCTGTCCACAGTTGTCTTCCCTCCAGGAGTCTAGCCATCTCAACTTGGGAAGCTGGACTGAATGAAGCCAAGCAACTCACCAAGTTGTTGACTCCAGAACTGTGAGTCCAAGACTCAAGGCCTAGTAGCTGACAACCATGGAGTCTGAGATGTGTAGCTGGCAACCACAGCACCCTGAGCAGGAGCGCTGGGAGCAGAGGGGAGGTAGGTGTGGGGACTGCTCCAACTCCACCTCCTGGCTCACTGTGCTAACAAGGGTATACAGAGACATGCCACGCTGAGCTCAAAGTAAGAATGTGCTGTTCTTACCTCATTGCTCTGACAAAATGATTTAAAATCTTCCATGTTGGGAAAACTGCATAAACATATGGAAAAAGACAAACTTAGAATCCCTCATAGCACAAGCCAGGATAAGTTTCAAGATCAGATATTTAAATGTACCTAAATTACAAAACACTGCTGCTGCTGCTAAGTCGCGTCAGTCATGTCCGACTCTGTGCGACCCCATAGATGGAAGCCCACCAGGCTCCCCCATCCCTGGGATTCTCCAGGCAAGAACACTGGAGTGGGTTGCCATGTAGACAGGGAGAAGAGACAGACAGGAATGCACACCACTATTTAACACTATGTTGTAGGTACTGGCTAATGCAATTAGACAAGAGAAAGCTATAAGAAGCATAAGCATGGAAAAGAAATCTGTAAAATTATTTTTAGTTACAAAGAATAAGATTATATTATAATAAAAATGAACAAAAATTATCTTTAGTTGCAAAGAATAAAATTATAATAAAAATGGAAAAGAATCAATGAAACCACTGCAAACAGTAAGAGGGTTTAGTAGTTTACAAAATTAGCATAGAAACCAATAGCCTTTATGTACATAATTTAAAAAGCACATGATTCAAGAGAAGACCCCATTTATTAATAAAATAGCAAAAAGGAAAACAAAATATGTAGGTGTGAAATTAGCAAGATATATTCAAAACCAAACCTATATTATAAAAATCATACGACATTCTTATAAGAAACTAAATAAACTTGAACAAGTGAAAAGACACACCATGTATTTAAATAAAAAGACTTGACATCATAAAGTTGTTAGTGCTCCCTAATAAACAGTTTAAAGCATTAACAACAAGAATGCCATCAGGTTTTTTCCCTGAATGTAAACAAAACACTTACATGTTGTTTGGAAAAACAAATGAAAAAGAACAACCAGGAATACCATGAGAAAGAAGAGCAATTAGGAGGGGACTAGGCGTATCAGCAAAGTGTACAATAAGGCCTCCATGATTAAAATATTTTGATATTGACAACAGCAATGAGACAGAATGGGAAAGCCTGGAATCGAATCCACCCACATGTGAAATTCATAATGAATAAATAAAGTACATATAATGTCATTCAGAAAAGGTAGCATTTCAAATCACACAGGGAAAAAGATAAACTATTTAAGAAGCAATAATGGGATAACTGGATAGCCATACAGAAAATAATGAAATTACATCAATTCTTCATGGTGTATGCCAGGATATATTCAAAATGAATAGAGACTTAAATGCCAAGTAATCAAATAAAATCACAAGTAAACTTCTCTACAACCTGGGATCTAAGAGAACCTTCCTAAGACTCAATCCAGAATTAATAAGGCAATAAAAAAGGGAATATTTGATAATACACAATAAAATATGTGCACATAGACACATGCCTACACAACAGATTGGGGAAAAAGACAATTGACATTTGGAAAAATAATTTGCACTTATTACAGATAAGATGTTATTGTTTCTAGCACTATCTCTGACATACAATGAGGTTCTAAAAATAGAACACAAAAAGGCAGCAACCTCAAAGTGGCTAGAGATATGAAAAAACAGTACACAGAAAAAGAAAGTCAAGTGGTTCTTAAACATAGGAAAATATACTCGGTTTTACTAACAATAAAATAAATGCAAAATAAAACTACACCAAGATGATGTTTCTCCACTATCAGATTGGATAAAATCCAAGCAAGACAATAAACTCTGTTGGAAAGGCCGTGGGGAAACAAGTATATCAAATACTGCTGGAAGGAATAAAACATGGTACAAACCCTGTGAAGGAGAACTTGGAAGAATCTAGCAAAATTATGTATGCATTTACCCTTTGACCCATCAATCTTATTTCCAGGAATCTATCTTAAAGATACATTGGCAAACACATTAAGATACAGTTAGAAGACTAGAAATTGCAGTTTAGTAAGAACAAAAACTGGAAGCAATGCAAATGTAATTAATAGGGAACTGGTTGAGTGAACCGTCGAAAAGCTGTACAATGAAGTATTATGCAGCTATGAAAAGGAGTGGAAATATATTAATAACCAACTATAGAGTTACCTCTACGATGTAGTGTTAAGTGAAAAATATATGATAAATAGAATGAGTCTATTTTACTTCCCTGTATCAAAGAAAGAGAGATGCAAATGCATGTCTATATTTCTGCATATATTTTCTTTTTAAAATAAATAGTATAAACATAAACCATAAAATAAACTAGTTACCTAAGGAGAGGGAGTGAATGACATTGATGAATTAGGGATAGTAGCTAGAGTTCTTGAATATATCTTGAAGACTTGATTTTGGTATTATGTAAATATTTTATGTAACAGTCAAATTACAAAAAAAAAATCCTAAAAAGTAAAATAAAAATGAGATAAGTGAACCTAAATGTATATATAGTTGGTGGCATAAACATACAGAGAGTTCTCTGGGTGATGTTAAAATAGATTTTATTGAAAAACTTTAATGGAATATACTCTAAAGATCAAGAACTGCATCACCGCACCCCCCCCCAAAAAAAAAAAAAAACCCCAGAAAAAAATATTGGTGGTAATGCTGGTTTTGTTAATCTGAGATTGTTGCTGCTAAGTTGCGTCAGTCGTGTCTGACTCTGTGTGACCCCATAGATGGCACCCAACAGGTTCCTCTGTCCCTGGGATTCTCCAGGCAAGAACACTGGAGTGGGTTGCCGTTTCCTTCTCCAATGCATGAAAGTGAAAAGTGAAAGTGAAGTCGCTCACTCGTGTCCGACTCTTAGCAACCCCATGGACTGCAGCCTACCAGGCTCCTCTGTCCATGGGATTTTCAAGGCAAGAGTACTGGAGTGGGTTGCCATTGCCTTCTCCGTTGGGATTCAGCAATTAACTGACTCTGTTGATGTCACTGACAACTGTAATTTTCAGTAAAAACTGAGAAATAAAGGGAAAGAATCAAGCATGATCCCTGCCTCAAGCATATGAGTGATACCACAGCATAACTCAGAATTTGATGTAGGGAAGCTCCTCTTTATAGAATTCATCTATCAGCCAAATGAACAAGGAATGATACAGTAGAAGAGGTCCATGCTCCAAACCCTCATGAATTACATAAATCAGATCCTAATGGAAAGGCGGGTGTCAGTGGTGACTGCCAACATCACAAGATGAGACACCCAGATATTACACACCTTCCGGTGGAGGTATACCACACCACGCATTGAGCAGCATTGCCATGAAAGTCAGTGTGGATCCGACCAAGCCTCAGATCTATCAATATATAGGAATTACATGTTAAATGACCCTAGCAAAATCTAGACTGTAGGAAATTCTGTGGACAAAACACAATTTCTTCCTCAACAACAACAACAAAAATGGTTAAGGAAAAGGAGAAAGTAGAATAAGAACCTGTAAATTAACTGAGACAAACCAGGACAGTGTGTGGACATTATTTGCATCCCATATCAAAGAAATAAAACTTTAAAAAAATTTTCAACAGCTGGGGAAATGTGACCACTGGCTAGAAATTAGAAAATACTAAAGGATTATTGTCAGTTTCTCCAACTGTGATCATTTGATCATTCTTTTTCAGGTTTTTTTTTTTTTTTTTTAATGAGCCCATTTTTTTTTTCAGAGGCATATAATGAAATATTTTCAGATGAAATGATGAGATATATGAAATTTGCTTCAAAATAATCTGGGAGGGCAAGAACAGTGATAAGATAGATAAAACAGGATTAGGCAGGAACTGATAAATGTGGAAGTTGGGGAAAGAGTCAGTACATAGAAGATCCCTCATATTATTATTTTACTTGTGTACTTTGATACGTTTTTACAATAAAAAACACTTTAAAGATATATATTCCTCCCTGAAGCTCAATAAAACGAGTTCATGTTGGGTTTTTAAAATTTGGCCTGAAAATATAATTGAAAAAAGTGGAAGTGTTAGTTGTGTCCAACTCTTTGCAGCCCCATGGACTGTAGCCCACCAGCCTCCTCTGTCCATGGAATTCTCCAGGCAAGAATTCTGGAGTGGGTAATCATTCCTTTCTCTAGGGGATCTTCCTGACCCAGGGATTGAACCTGGGTCTCCTGCATTGCAGGCAGATTCTTTATCGTCTTTGCCGTATATATCTAATATATATCTCTGGAGGAGGAAGTGGCAGCCTACTCCAGTATTTGTGCCTGGAAAATCCTATGGACAGAGGAGCTTGGTGGGCTACAGTCAATGGGGTCACAAAGAGTCAGACACGACTTAGCAACCAAGCATGCAAGATATATTTAATATATATCTGTATATAGAATATGTGTATTTATATATGTATATTATTTACATTAGATAGTAGTGCATTTGGATAAGCATCTGCCTTAGTGACATGGTATCAGGGTACCATTAGTGCTGAGGACTCAGGACCTCACACCACTGTCCTCTCAAGTCCTTGGAATCTATGGTCAGCATGGAAAGAAGCAATGAAATAAACAGCAATGTCTTCAGTATGTGGTTTGAGCTTTGGGCTCAGCTTCTGCTCATGACTAGTTCAATAGCTTCCAGTAGGGTAACTGGTTGAAATCAATTATACTATCCATCAGTCTGGTAAACTATAACATCTATTCAGGTTGGTGTTTGGCAGAATTGACTGGCCAGTTACTAACTATTGTATAAAAAGATACATTAGTGATCACTCAGGCATTTAGAAATGTTTCCAGATTACTGAGACAGTCCTCTGATGCAAAGATTTCTTTTTAAAGCAAAGATTGTTATTGCCAGTAATTTAAAGTATTGGTTTCTAAACAGAAGGATTAAAAGCAATATATCTCAAACTGTACTTTATAGAAAGCTGATGACAAATTACAGTTGACTCCTGAACAACAAGGAGGTTAGGGGCACTAACCCACCTGGCAGTCTGCATATAACTTTACAGTCGGTCCTCCAATCCACGGTTCAGCACTTGCAAATTGCATTTATTGAAAAAGATCCACAGATAAGTGGACCCTCACAGTACAAACCGTGGTGTTCAATGGTCAAGTGTACTCAAGTTTAAGACTTTTACATTTAACACTGCATTTACTCCCGTACCCAAGGTCTTTTACTCGTCACAGCTCTTCAAGCAAACTTTAGTACAAACACAGTGTATCCCTTATCAAAAAAAAGTTAACAGGAGGTGCTTTCTTCCTCATTTGCCACTTAACATCACCTTCAAAATTGTTGGATCTAACAGGAACCCCACCAAAGTGAAAAGTGTTCTTATGCCAATGCTATTATCAGCATTAGATACATTATTGACTGTGATTCAGAGGCACACTAAATTAGAAACTTGTGAAGGAAGGAACTTATTAAATAACTAAAAATAAGGCTTGCTCTTTTAGGGCCTATATTTCAAAGAATGATGAGGTTGCTTTGTTCTTCAAAGCTCTATTAGTAAATGCAGCACAGATTATAGGATGAAATAAATAATCCTCTGTTTTACTCAGAAGCTCTTAAAAGGGCAAGCACAGAGTTTTAGAAATTCAAATGCGCTCGTGTACCGTTAAATGTATGGCACATTCGTGCATGCCCTCCAGGGCTACCTGCAGCCCATCGGGCCCAGTGTTCTGTCTCTGGCTTGCGAAGGAACAGAAATGTCCTCGGGGTTGCCCAGGATCTGGTGGGTCTTAATAGCTAGCGCTCCCCGTTAGGCCAATGTTCTTAGAGAAACAGCAACAATTCATTAAACCTCTATTCTGAGATGTAAACAAGACCTCAATTGTGTATCATTTAAGTCTGCAAGTAAGTCAAGCCACCGCAGAAACTGTGAATGCTAAACCAAGAGAAAAAAGGGGAGCTCTGTAATCTTTAATATTTTTGAAAGTTAATTAAGGGCTTGGGAAATGCCTCAGATTCAAAGCGGGGAGAACCGATGCCATCTAATCACAGACCCACATGGCAGCCAGGCTAAACTCTCCCCAAATGCCTCCCATTTAGACGGAGGGACCACCATGACGGCGAAACGCTTCTGCCTTCATGCCCGTTCAATTCTTGGCCTTGTTTCTGGGCATATCAATTAGTAGCCTCAATTGTGAGGGTGGATTTTTTTTTTTTTTTTTGCAACTCAAACACCTGTCTGCTAGAAACTGGACAGAGGCCACTGAACAGTTGTCAGATGGTAACTGTAATGTTTATAGATCCAATCCATAGATCTGCCTCTGTGTTGCATAAAGTGCCAAAAAGTTATATAGCCAGACATCTGGCAACTGAAAGAGTGTCTCTGTCTTTAGCACTCCGCCTAGCCCTTGAAGTTCTATTTGTATATGCTAGGCTGATCCTGGGAAAGCGAGAGTTATTTTTAAATTGCTATCTCCCTCATTTCTGGAAGCAGAGTTGCAGCAGCAACTTCTGGAGACTTTTTCTCTCTGCCAGGACTATGGTCAAACCAAGATACAAAACGAGCTTCCAGACCTCAGGCTTCTGGTGTCTGTTTCTGCTCAACTCTCCCCATTACTCAACCTGGCCAAATACAATCAAACAGACTCTAGTTCTAGTTCTCCCCGGTGCCTGGGTTATTTTCAGCAAGTACTCTGAGTATTTGGAGAAGCATTCAAATTCATTTAAACTTCAGGGGACCATATAGAGCTTTATAGGAAATGTATCATAAAGAGTCCTGACAGGCCCTTGGAAGTTAACATGCTTTGCTGTCTTCTACATTTTCATCAGGAAGGTTGTGTGTGTGTATGCTAAGTTGCTTCAGTTGTGTCTGACTCTTTGTGACCCTATGGACTGTAGCCCGCCAGGTTCCTCTGTCCATGGGGATTCCCTAGGCAAGAATACTGGAGTGGGTTGCCATGCCCTCCTCCAGGAGATCTTCCCAAACCAGGGATCAGACACACATCTCTTAAGTCTTCTACGTTGGCAGGTGGGTTCTTTACCACTAGCGCCACCTGGGAAGCCCCATTAGGAAGGGACTGAGACAAAAAAAGGAGAGGGGACACACGTCATGGACATATGTTTCCAATGATAATTGATAGCCTGAAACATGGTGGAGTTATGGTGGGACCCTAAAAAATACAACCTGTGTTAATTACTGATGGAATTCTATAGCCTCCCACAAAAAGTATCTCTTTTTTTCCCTTAAATTCATTCACTTAGCAAGCATTTATAGGCTGTATATTTGAACATGTATTCTTGAAAATTTGCCCTAGGTTGCATGTGTGACAATTAAATAATAGATATATTTTACAAAGGGCTTCCCTATGGATCAGCAATAAAGAATCCAGCTGCAATGCAAGAGACGTGGGTTTGATCCCTGGGTCAGGAAGATCCCCAGCAGGAGGGCATGGCAACCCACTCCAGTATTCTTGCCTGGAGAATCCCATGGACAGAGGAGCATGGTGGGCTACAGTCCCTGGGGTCACAGAGTCAGAAACGACTGAAGCAACTGAGCATGCACACATATTTTACAAGGAGAATTCTGATTTTTAAAAGCTGATACAAGAAATCCCTAATTAGTCCTCACCTTTGCTGTGTTTCTAGAGTTTTATACCCAGCGTTTTATTTTACTATGTTCCTTCACAACAGAGAATGTATCAAGGCAGTTCTTACTACAACTAGAGAGACCTTGCTACATAAGCCTGATTATGCATTTTGTATTTCTCTTTGGTTTCTTTTGTGTCCCTCCTTTCCCCCTCTTTACCTCTCTGCAAAGCATTTAAGGTATCCACAGGACATTGACAGCCCTGGCAGGGGTGTTAAGGGTTAACGGTATTTTGATTACAGATGAGGGCAGGAAGGATCTGGAGAGAATCCCCTCAGGTAACGTGCAAGAGGAGAGGCCTGATGCTTTGGCTATTTGCCATTAAAGCTCATTAAAAACGACTCCATGACTATGTCTAGTTCAAATGAATAATTAATGCTAAAACATTAAGCGCTTCAGAATCTCAGTAGTGACGGGGACAGAAGGCATGGGAACCAGTCTCTGTGACTGTCCGTTCACTCCTCTTCTTGGCTGTCTTCAGCTTCTTGCCCTCAATAGTGGGGTTTCGTCTCACTCTGTCATGCGGTAACTCATGGTACTCTCTCAACTGTGTTTATAAAATGTCTGTGTGAGGGAGGAGGAATCCAGCCGTATAGGCTCACTGGACAGATATGACACCGGAGTTTCCAAAGTGACTTCATAACATGCTTGGATGCTTAGTCGCTTCAGTTGTGTCAGACTCTTTGTGACCCCATGGGCTGTAGCCCACCAGGCTTCTCTGTCCATGGGATTCTCCAGGCAAGAATACTGGAGTGGGTTGCCATTCCCTTCTCCACTTCATAAGTCGAGCTTAAACTCAAGCCTTTTGGTATCAACCAAGAGACACCTCAGGGAGTCAGTGTTTACGTAAATAGAATCAAAATCAAGATACAATCTGGGTCTGTCAGTTACATTCATGAGATTAGTAAAGTTTCTCCAAATCAGAAATATGTCTCCAAAATCAGTAATTACGATGGCTGCTGAAGCTTTTTTCTGCACACTTGTAACTCTGAGATGGACTGACACGTGTACCACAGCTTCTACAACATCACCACTAGGGACGCTGACATACAGCAGGTCTGTGAAGTTTAGCTCACACTCTAAGTCGTATATGCATGGAAAATATATCCGTGCTGATGAGGTTGGGTGTTCTCGCCCTCCTTGACTACAACGCCCTGAGCTAGAAAAAAAGGTGGGCTTCTACTTAGCCTTTTCCTATGTCATATTTTCTCACTACCAGGAAGCCAGGCATAGCTCACCTGACTTCAGGAGATAAGGGAATTTAGAAAATCTGCTCTCAAGACAACATTCTGACTTGTAAGGCATTAGTGAGACTTACTTTGAATTTCAAAAGCTGAATGTTACCTAGATCTCTACTTTCATATTCCTCCAGCAAATGTTATAATCTACTCCCAGGAAGATGGTTGTCCGATTGATTGAGGAAAATCCTGCATTTGGAGAGGTAAAAAGGAAAGCAAGAGCATTTAGGAGCCAATTAACCCTCTTTACACATGTATTGATAAAGGGTGACTCATGTGACCTCCATTAAAAAAATGCACACTGTAGTACTGGGATTTGGTGCTGAGATAAACTGAGAAAAAGATCATTAGTTTCTCTTCTTTTTCAGGGGAATTTTTGATGACCTGTACCTGGCATTCTATATAAGTAGAAAGGTCGGGGGACATTATAGAGAAGCAAGGTTGGAATGCAAGAGACATTTGGTAGATTTTGTTCTTGGTGTTGTTTATTTACTAAGTTGTGTCTGACTCTTTGCCACCGCATGGACTGTAGTCCACCAAGCCCCTCTGTTCATGGGATTTCCCAGGTGAGAATACTGGAGTGGGTTGCCATCTCTTTCTCCAGGGGATCTTTCTGACCCAGGGATCGAACCTGCGTCTCATGCATTGGCAGGCAGGTCCTTTACTGCTGAGCCACCAGGTAGATTTACAGAGACACAAAAACGCCATTTTTCAGTAACTGCTGAATACATGTAAATACACACATAGGAAATGGTTATGCCTCATTACTATGTGGCAGTGGTTAGTCGATCAGTCATGTCCCACTCTTTGCAACCCTATGGACTGTAGCTTGCCAGGCTCCTGAGTCCATCGGATTTTCCAGGTAAAAATACTGGAGTGGATTGTCATTCCCTTCTACAGGGGACCTTCCTGACCCAGGGATCGAACTCAGGTCTCCTGCATTGCAGGTGGATTCTTTACCGACTGAACTATGAGGGAAACCATTCATCCCTTATTTTAGGGTTAGTGCCAGCTGAGCAGGAAATCATGCTAAAGAGACAGTAAGACGAATAGGAAAGAAAATAGCTTCAAGATTTGGGAAGATTTTCCAGATGTCATTTTTTATAGTCTCTGGAACTTTAGCTTTCCATTTAAAATTATTACTATGTTTAATTTAAATATTTTATGAAAACTTAACCAAAGTTTACATACATATATAATCCTTGGATGAAATTTTTACTGGAAAAGACTCTTATCTCCTAGCAGACAGACTTCCAGAGCTCCACTTCTGAATCAGATTTATGTTGCTTTGGTTAAAGAGTAAACTTAAACTTTTTTTTTTAATAGATAATAAATATTTTATTGAGTTCAAAAAACAAGTCAAACTAATTATCTGTGGTATTATTTCTGAGAATGGTGTTTTCTGTCACAAAAGGGAGAAGAAATAGTTACTGAGAAGGACACAGGCTGTGGGGTGGACTACTGCCTCTTTATAATGTTTAAATTTTTTGATCTGGGTAACAGTTACACAGTTGTGATCACTTTGTGAAAATTAATTAATTTGTATATTTGTTTTTGTTTTTTAATTTTCTTTTTAAACTTTACAAATTGTATTAGTTTTGCCAAATATCAAAATGAATCCTCCACAGGTATACATGTGTTCCCCATCCTGAACCCTCCTCCCTCCTCCCTCCCCATACCATCCCTCTGGGTCGTCCCAGTGCACTAGCCCCAAGCATCCAGTATCGTGCATCGAACCTGGACTGGCAACTCGTTTCATACATGATGTTATATATGTTTCAAGCAAAAACTGGTCTCTATTGGTCTTGGAGACACTTCCTTAAACAGCTGAGAAACTATCATCTGATTGAAGGCAAAATTTCACCTGTTAATGCTGTTCTCCAGTGAATTTTATACTGAGTGATAGTGATGTCTGTCCATCTGTTTCCATTCATGAATAGAGAGGAGAAGGAAGGGATGGTAGGAGCCCCTTTATTTAGACTCTCAGGTGTATCTATATAAATATACAGCAAGGAGAGTGGGAGGCTTCAGATGATCAGCAAGGGGTTTAATATTCAGCAATACTAAAATTCCCCCCAGTTTCACATGTTTTAGCAAGTTTATTACACCCTAAGTAAGGCCCTCGCAGGCTCAGATGTAGACCTTCTGAAAGATGTGTGTGAAGCTGTGGGTGTACACAGATAGGAAATTTGCTTGGAGGAAGAGCGCATAACATCCATGAGATCCTTGAAGGCGTGTCACAGCTCTTCTGAAAGATTAAGAACACTCCTTTGGGATAAAGATCAGAGTACATTAGAAAGGTAATAGAAGTTGCTGGCCATCACTGGCTACTCATGTGTCCCAGCAGCCCCCCCAAGCACTGGGTGGGCTGGGCATCAGGGATCAGCAAGACTACCCACTGAGATGTGGACAGAAAACGTTGCACTTTATTGTGACAGAGATAAAAATGAGCATGGCCAGTGTTTAGTATATGGATGTATGGAAGTACCCTCTTTCAAAGTTAGATTCTTAGGGGTCCTGCGGGAAATGGGAATTCCACTACATGCAGGGTTCTTTGGCTCATTTGTTTATTTTCTAGTTTATCATGATGTGTAGTTTATGTGAAACAAGATAAGTGGGCTTACAGGCTGAATTCTTGAAAGAGTAAAATTCCTCCTCGTCAAGTTTTATGGAGAAATAATTGACGTACGATCAATGCAAAGGAATAGAGGAAAACAATAGAATGGGAAAGACTAGAGATCTCTTCAAGAAAATTAGAGATACCAAGGGAACATTTCATGCAAAGAAGGGCTCAATAAAGGACAGAAATGGTATGGAGCTAACAGAAGCAGAAGATATTAAGAAGAGATGGCAAGAATACACAGAAGAACTGTACAAAAAAGATCTTCATGACCCAGATAATCATGAAGCTGTGATCACTCCCACTCACCTAGAGCCGGACATCCTGGAATGTGAAGTCAGGTGGGCCTTAGGAAGCATCACTACGAACAAAGCTAGTGGAGGTGATGGAATTCCAGTTGAGCTATTTCAAATTTTAAAAGATGATGCTGTGATAGTACTGCACTCAATATGCCAGCAAATTTGGGAAACTCAGAAGTGGCCACAGGACTGGAAATGATCAGTTTTCACTCCAATCCCAAAGAAAGGCAATGCCAAGAATGCTCTGCTGCTGCTACTGCTGCTAAGTCGCTTCAGTCGTGTCCGACTCTGTGCGACCCCATAGATGGCAGCCCACCAGGCTCCCCCAACCCCGGGATTCTCCAGGCAAGAATACTGGAGTGGGTTGCCATTTCCTTCTCCAATGCATGAAAATGAAAAGTGAAAGTGAAGTTGCTCAGTCATGTTCAACTCCTAGTGACCCCATGGACTGCAGCCTACCAGGCTCCTCCGTCCATGGGATTTTCCAGGCAAGAGTACTGGAGTGGGTTACCATTGCCTTCTCCAAAAGAATGCTCAAACTACCGCAAATTGCACTCATCTCACAGGCTAGTAAAGTAATGCTCAAAATTCTCCAAGCCAGGCTTCAGCAATATGTGAACCGTGAACTTCCTGATGTTCAAGCTGGTTTTAGAAAAGGCAGAGGAACCAGAGATCAAATTGTCAACATCTGCTGGATCATCGAAAAAGCAAGAGAGTTCCAGAAAAACATCTAATTCTGCTTTATTGATTATGCCAAAGCCTTTGACTGTGTGGATCACAATAAACTGTGGAAAATTCTGAAAGAGATGGGAATACCAGACCACCTGACCTGCCTCTTAAGAAACCTGTATATAGGTTAGGAAGCAACAGTTAGAACTGGACATGGAACAACAGACTGGTTCCAAATAGAAAAACGAGTATAGCAAGACTGTATGTTGTCACCCTGCTTATTTAACTTCTATGCAGAGTACATCATGAGAAACGCTGGGCTGGAAGAAGCACAAGCTGGAATCAAGATTGCCAGGAGAAATATCAATAACCTCAGATATGTAGATGGCACCACCTTTATGGCAGAAAGTGAAGAACTAAAGAGCTTCTTGATGAAAGTGAAAGAGGAGAGTGAAAAATTTGGCTTAAAGCTCAACATTCAGAAAACGAAGATCATGGCATCCAGTCCCATCATTTCATGGCAAATAGATGGGGAAACAGTGGAAACAGTGGCTGACTTTCTTTTTCTGGGTTCTAAAATCACTGTGGATGGTGATTGCAGCCATGAAATTAAAAGATGCTTGCTCCTTGGAAGGAAAGTTATGATCAACCTAGACAGCATATTCAAAAGCAGAGACACTACTTTGCCAATAAAGGTCCGTCTAGTCAAGGCTATGGTTTTTCCAGTAGTCATGTATGGATGTGAGAGTTGGACTATAAAGAAAGCTGAGCACAGAAGAATTGATGCTTTTGAACTATGGTGTTGGAGAAGACTCTTGAGAGTCCCTTGGACCGCAAGGAGATCCAACCAGGCCATCCTAAAGGAGGTCAGTTCTGGGTGTTCAGTGGAAGGACTGATGTTGAAGCTGAAACTCCAATAATTTGGCCACCTGATGTGAAGAGCTGACTCGTTTGAAAAGACCCTGATTCTGGGAAAGATTGAGGGCAGGAGGAGAAGTGGACAACAGAGGCTGAGATTGTTGGATGGCTTCACCAACACAGTGGACATGGGTTTGGGTTGACTCTGAGAGTTGGTGATGGACAGGGAGGTCTGGTGTACTGTGGTTCATGAGGTCGGAAAGAGTTGGACACGACTGAGCGACTGAACTGAACTGATGTACTTCACTATATAAATTTAAGGCATAGGTCATGAGTTACACATGTTGTGAAATTATTACCACAGCAAGTCAAGCTAACATCTATCATGTCATATAGATACATTAAAAAGAAAAGAAAAAATTAAAAAAAAATGTTTTCTCCTTGTGATGAAAACTCTTAGGATCTACTCTTCTAACAACTTTCCAATATATCATACAATAGCGTTAGCTATAGTCATCATGTTGTACTTTACAGCCCTAGTACTTACGTACCTTTATATCTGGACGTTTGGACCTCGTAACCACCTTCTTCCAATTCCCTTTCCCCACCCTCCACCTCTGGCAACCACAAGTCTGATCTCTTTTTCTACAAGATTTTTTTTTTTAATTGCACACATAAGTGAGATCACACAGTATTTGTTTTTCTTTGTCTGACACTTCACTTTGCATAATGCCTTCAAAGTCCATCTACGCTGTGCCAAATGGTAGATTTTTCTTTTATTTTTATGATTGAATAATATTCCATTATGTATATGGAGTAGGAAATGATAACCTGCTCCAGTATTCTTGCCTGGAAAAATCCCATGGACAGAGGAGCCTGGTGGGCTACAGTCCATGGAGTTGCAGAGTCAGACATGACTGAGTAACTAAGAATGCATGTGTGTGTATGTGTGTATATATATATATATATATATATATATATATATATATTCCTCCACCAGCGTAAACTTTGGTGTTTCCTTGTCTTAGCTATTGTAAATAATACTGCTATATACTAAGGGGGCAGATATCTTTTTCAGCGAGTGTTTTCATTTCCTTTGGGTATATTCCCAGAAGTGGAGCTGCTGGATCATATGGTGGTTTTCATTTTTAATTTGTAAGGGTCCTGTGTTGGCATTGGTTGTCCCAACTTACAATCCCGCAGTGCACAGGAGTTCCCTTTCTCCATATCCAGGCCAGCATTTGTAATCTCTTGTCTTTTTGTGATGGCTATTTTAACAGGTGTGGTGTGATATCTCACTGCGATTTAAATTTTCATTTGCCTAATGACTAGTGATGTTGAGCCTTTTTTTCTTGTACCTATTGGCTTTTCTTATATCTTCTTTGGAGAAATGTCTATTCAGGTCCTTTACCCATTTCTTCATTGGATTACTTGGATTTTTCTATTGAGTTGTATGGTTTACAAATGTTTATTTTCCATTCTGTTAGGTTGTCTTTAAGCGTTGTCGTTGCTATTAAGTCACTTAGTGGTACCCAAGTCTTTTGCCACCCCACAGACCATAGACCACCCCATGGAGCCCACCAGGCCCCTCTGTCCATGGGATTTTGCAGGCAAGGATACTGGAGTGGGTTGGCATTTCCTTCGCCAGGGGAACTTCCTGACCCAGGAATCGAACCTGAATCTCCTGCCTTGGCAGGAGGATTTTTCACCACTGAGCAACCTGGGAAGCCTGTCTTTGAGAATAGAATTTTTATAATTCTTTGCTATGACATGGGTGTGACGGTGAAAATGCTTGGTGCCACAGAGAGTTTCTCCAATAATTTCCTTGAAATGTATCCAAAAGTTACTGAGCTTAAACATGAATTACATATTTTCTGGATGAATTACACATTTTTAAGCAAAAAGATATACCCAAATTTGCTAGGTTGTTTTCTGTGATAAAATGTGATTGCTTGTCAATAACATGCTATCTAGAATTTTTTTGTTTTTTGTCTTCTTTTTAAAATCAACCCACTTCATTGGTAGCTTGCAGATAAATGTGACTAAACAGAGAGAAAATAGATATTTGGGGAAAGAAATCTCTCATACGGAAAGAATATTTTTTAAAAGGATATTAGAAGTGTTTTCATCATATGATTGCTTTACTGAAAATGTTTTCTGTTACCTACCAAAACTTTTAAACCTGGAAACAAATTCAGAAACAAATCTTACCCATTTATAAATCTTCCAAATGAAGAGCTTCACAGTGTTTTGAACCTATTGAGTAAAATATAGTAATTTCTGATTATTTTTAAAAATAACTGACTGAAACCAGACAAGACAAAAATTTACTAACTGAATTCCAACAAAAATTTTTCTATAACTGGTGTATTGGGTTGCAAATTTTAATAAGTATAGCCAGAAATTTATGTCTTTCATTTAGATGTTCATATTTTAATGAAGCATATTTTAAATTGTGATGGTCACTAAAACAAAGTAGAAACAGACCTCCAAATTAGTTATAACAGTATGTTAAAGCAAAAACATTTTAAAATGAGTCATTTTAATCACTTGCTCTCATAAAAATATAAGTTTAATATAATAAGATGTTATTCAAGTATAGCAATAATTTTTCCCTGAAAGCAAAAAATGAGTTTTGTATTAGTGAAACAAATGAAAATATTTTTGAAATACTTTATTTCAACCATTTAAAATTTCTATATTGTGTGTTTTACAACCTATATAATATTTTAGTTTAGTGGTATACAATTTGATTTATAAGTATATAGATATACATATATTAAGATATACATGTTCATATATATGCATGCATGCTCAGTTGCTAAGTTGTGTCCAACTCTTTTGTGACCCCATGGACAGTAACCCACCAGGCTCCTTGTTCATGGGATTTTCCAAGGAAGAATACTGGAGAGGGTTGCCATTTCCTTCTCCAGAGGATCTTCTTGACTCCTGTGGGATCAAACCCACATCTCCTGCATTGCCAGGCAGGTTCTTTACCACTGAGCCACCAGGGAAGCCCACATGTATATGGCTTGCATATGGTATACACATGTATATGGTATGAGGGACAATATCAAGGGGCATTGGGACTGGTTCCATAAGTCCTTGACATGTATTTTCCTAATTATTGTTGTCCTTTCAATTTTACGGATAAGGAAAGAGGACCAGAGGTCTTCAGTAGCTCAGGACCTTGCCCACAGTCACCGAGTTAGTGGATGATTGACTGAAAATGTGTAAGCTCTAACATCTGATGTCCGAGCCTATGCTTGGGCCTAGCACTACTGAACTAGAACAACCTCTTGGCAAGGACATGCTTAAGAACCCAGAAAGGCCCAAGGTTAAGTCAAGCTGTTGACTGATGATAGTTAGTGGTTGACAGCTAGTTGCCAAGTTTTACTAAGTGCCCTTTTCTTTATATCTTACTCTAATTGTGCACAATATTTATTTCAGGTGTGGGATAAACGTGGCACGGTGTACTGATTATTTGTTTTGGTACCCTCTCCTTTGGGAAACCTGTAGTCTGGAACACAGGTGCTAACTGGAGTCCCACAGATCAGCGGATGGTGGTGTTCTGTGATTGCAAGCAACAAATTTACGAGAAAACAGTTGCTTCATTACTGTCCATATGAACTCGAGCCCAAGAAAGTGACGGCAGTATGACACCTACAAATCTTACAGCCATCCACGGAAATGATTACTGGGGTGTCCGACTGGGTCTTTATTCTATCAAAAACATTTCTACAACCTTTTATACAGTCAATTTATGTACAATGTATAGGAACTTCGGAAACTCGAGTTACTCTGTGAGGCAATGATATCTGCAACAGGGCCATTATTATCCATCATGTCAACGCATACTCTTTAACAAGATTACTGACAAGATGGAGCGTAATGACAATGAGGAAAATGTTAAAATGTTCCTATCTATCATGTCGGCTCACTGTCCACCAGTTGGCTAAGATTGGCTTGTTACAGCACCCTCACAGGCCACCAGGCTGAGGCCACATTATCTCAATGAAATAACCCCGTCATTTTTATTTTACTCTTATTTTCAAAATATACCCAAAGGCTGCAAAGCACTCTAATGTGTCAAGCTTCAGGCAGCAGTGAATTTCTGTGGCAGTTATAAGCCTCTGAAACAGGGTCTTATAATGGAAAAACTGACAGGTCCTTAACTAGAGTTGCACTAACAGGAATCACTATGATAAAAGCTAGCTTAATAAACCACAATTTGCCCCAATTACATGGGGCTGCTCCAATCTCCAATAAGCCTCATGTTCAACCTGACCTAATAATTTGTGCACTTCAGATTGTATGTGTTGGCAGTTTCTAAATGGGTGCCTTCTACCCTGAATGGAAGCTGTCTGATGAATCCAGATTCCTGGTTTTAACCGCCAGGTCCCTATGCCTGGCAGATTAAACCAGTGAGTGATCACTAAGACTTGTCAGTGAAGGAGGAAAGAATCGGTGGTGGATCGTGGGTGAAGCGTGAATGTTTCACTGGCCTTACCAGTGGAGAGTCACAGCCAACAGGCTTACAGACAGTCAGACTGTGGCTGATAGAGGAATGACAACTAGAGGTTGCAATCAACAACAACTATACATTCATAAAGCCAGAGGGCCGGGCATGCTGCCAAGCCCTAAGTGAACAACATAATTATTTCCCTTAAGGAGCTAAGATAGTTTAGTGAAAGATAAAAATGTCAAGAAATAAATAGTTTTTTTTTTTTTTGCTTCATTCCTTACTGGGGTAAGATAGAACTGGAGTGTTGAGTACCTTGAATTCCATGTACCACTTACCACCGTCTCACCCATCTATTCATTCACCTACTCACTCACCCATGCAGCTACCCACCCACATGCCTATCTGTTCGACCATTTGACATTTACTGAAGGTCTCTTATGTGTGGGGCTCTGTTTTCTTCCAGAATTCAACACTTTCTCCTTCACACCAGCACCTCTTCTCCCGTCTTTCCTATTCCTGTTTGAAGTATCAGCACGCCTCCTTTCACACTTTCATCCCTACCACCTCCACATACAGTTTCTTCACTGTCCTTGTGGCTTCTACTTCCTCCTACCTTCCCATAGTTACCAGGATCTTAGGTGATGAGCAGAATGCCCGCTGTAAATGTGTGCTCAGTGTTTGGCTTCGAATTGAATCAGCTATGCTCCACATTGACCTTAGTGATCAGTTTCCCTACTTTATCACATCATCCTTTCATTTTCCTGCATATCCCCATTTGATGGCTTAATAATTAGTTCCTTGTATTTAGGAACCTTACCTTGTCTAATGCTGACAAATGAATCCCATGCCTACATGTATCATACTCCCCTTTTTTTTCACACTGGTAAATATTTATTGAATGAATGAACATTTCCTCATAATTCAGCCTAGCCTTATTTCCTTCATGAAACTTTCCATGATCTCCCCTTCCCAGCTCTGAATTATGTACACACCTTCTCCCTGTGTTCCAATAATACATAGAACATAATGCTTATCAAATTGCTAATGAAAGCACATTCCAATTATATTTACTTGTCAATCTGCCACCTTTGTCCTGACAACCCAAGGGCAGGCATGTCCTGTCCCATGGGATTTTGCATTCCCATCCCAAGTGCCTCTTCATGGACTGAAGTACATATTTGTTGAATCATTCGTTAAGTAAGCAAATATGTACAAAATGGGTTATAGAAATAACCATGAGCTTCCATCATATGTACAATATTTGGCTACCAGGATAGTTGTCATCACTTAAATCAGTTTTTGATTAATTTGGCTGTTACAATGATGAAGTTGCTTTGAACATAGACCTGATATTTTCAATAGAAGAAACACAGATGTTTGGATTCACATCTCTTTTGACTTAGGCCAGCAATAGGCTTGAGACCCCAAGCGTAATCAATGCTCTGGATCACTGTGAACCGAAGGCCTTTAAACCAGAGTTGTGTATGAGCCATTCACACACCCTCAGGCTCCAGAACTCTCCCTGGGATTCAGTGGGAAAACCTGCACAAGGAAGGAAGCAGTGAGAGGGAACTTGCCCTGAGAACGCCCTGAGAATGGTGTAGTTGACTAAAATGACACAGACTTGGGCAAATGCCCACAGTTTACTAGAGCTTGGGTTTCTGGCCCTCTACTTGACTCGTAGGATGGACCATTGACTTGCTAGACCAGACTCAGTAATCAGAGGCATGATCTTCCAAGACAGAATCATAAGGACCTGCAAGTGATTGTACTTGTATGAAAGCCTCTCTTCTTTTCTTCCTTCCTTTTTAAACCTTTCCCTTCCTCCCTTCTAACCTCTCTTTCTTGTGATACCCATATGTTGAGTGCTTAACATATTTTAGACACAGAACTTGGTCATAAAGAGAAAATGATACGAATGTTTGCCCCTAAACGTGAATGATCTGGCTGGAGAACTAATTAAGTACAAATACTATAATAACTCAAAGGAAGGTGAGATATGTGTCATCAGAGTAGTTCTGAAGAGCTATTTTTCAGTTCACAGAAGCCTTATGAAGGGCATTGGGAATATAATAAATACAATGCAATCCCTTACCACCATTTTAGTTTCCTGTCTATTAAGACTGGCATAAAAATGTTACTATAAAATTAGTAGTATGAAAAATAGTGCTCTAGAAGGACAGATGAGTAGATCTTACTCAAATGGAGATTCAGGTATGGCTTACTAAATGGATGACTCCTGAGCAAATCCATTGTTAGTTTAGCTTAGCTATCATGTAGTACTTAACATGTGCCAAACATGATCATAGACATCATTCATACGTTAGCTCATTTAATCCTCACAACAACCCTAAAAATAGGCATGGTTATCACTTCCATTAAATCATTAAGAAAACTGAAACACAGAGAGGTTAAGCAACTTGTTCAAGGTTACATAGCTTACACGTGTTAGGGCTTGGATTCAAGCACAGGCATTTCAGTTCTTGAGTCTAGTGACTGTGCTATGTACATGCTAACATTCAGAAATACCACATGGAAAATTCAAATGTCAACAATAATCTGGAAAAAATTTTCATCACATGATATAATTTAGTGCTATAAAAATATTTTCAGATTACTTTTCAAAAGTTAAACACTCCAATAGAAAAATGGGAAAGAACACGAAAAGGAAATTCACAAAAGACGTAAATGATCACTGAATACGTGGAAAAGTTTAAAACAACACAAAACCAGATCCCTATATTACTCACTAAACTGGAAAGACAGTGAAAGTCGTGTCAGACTCTTTGTGACCCCATGGACTGTATAGAGTACACAGTCCATGAAATGGAGTACACAGTCTCTAGGCCAGAATACTGGTAGCCTTTCCCTTGTCCAGGGGATCTTCCCAACCCAGGGATCGAACCCAGGTCTCCCACATTGCAAGTAGATTCTTTACCAGCTGAGCTACAAGGGAAGCCCAAGAATACTGGAGTGGGTAGCCTATCCCTACTCCAGCGAATCTTTCTGACCCAGGGATCGAACCCAGGTCTCCCACATTGCAGTGGATTCTTTACCAGCTGAGTTATCAGGGAAGCCAAATTGGAAAGATTAATTAATTATTGCCACAGCCTTTTTGAGAAAAAGTTGGTGGTTTGCATTAAAAGCCTTAAGAAGGGAAAGTGAAAGTGTTAGCTGATCAGTTACGTCCAACTCTTTGAGACCCCAAGGACTATACCCCATCAGGCTCCTCTGTCCATGGAATTCTCCATGCAAGAGTACTGGAGTGGGTGCCATTCCTTTCTTCATGGGATCTTCCCAACCCAGGGATCAGAGCCGGGTCTCCCGTATTGTGGGCAAATTCTTTCCCAACTGAGCCACCAGGGAAGCCCCAAGAATAAAAGCCTTAAAATGCTGCATATTTTTGATTTAACAAATACACCTTCAGAAATTTATATAAAGGAAATTTAAGCATATGTTCAAACAATTTCGTCAATAAGGATAATATTTATCACAGTATCGTTTATAACTATATAAAATTGGAAATAATGTAAATATCCAACAAGAGGGGATTGATTAAGTAAGTCATAGTACTTCTACAAAATAGACTTCCATGTAGCCATCAAAATGTAATATTGAAGCATAATATTAAATGATATAGGAAGTTATTCATGATAGACAATTAAGCAAAATCAATCAAGTTATAAAATAATATGCAGAGCATGTTTCCACTTTTATAAAACCTATATTTGAATGTAGAAAACTATAAGCATTGTTTATCAAATGGGAGTTTTTATCTTCTTCATTTGCTTATCTGAATTTCCTAATTAAAATATATTGCCTTTATTATCAATATAAGGGCAAAATGAGCAAACAATTCCTTTTTTGAGGTGAGTTATTTATTTGGTAAGGGGCTTCCCAGGTGGCTCTAAGGGTAAATAATTCACCTGCCAATGTAGGAGACACAAAAGATGCAGTCTCAATCCCTGGATTAGGAAGATCCACCAGAGGGGGAAAGGCAACCCACTTCAGTATTCCTGCCTGGAAAATTCCATGGACAGAGGAGCCTGGAAGGCCACAGTCCATGAAATCTATTTGCAGGGCAGGAATAGAGATGCAGACATAGAGGACAGTTGTGGGGACATAGCGGGCAGGGGAAAGTGAGGGTGGGGTGGATTGGGAGATTGGGATTGACAAATATACACTCCTATGTATAAAAGTGGAGAAGGCACTGGCACCCCACTCCAGTACTCTTGCCTGGAAAAGTTGGCTGTGAAGAGTTGGAAGCTTGCTCCTTGGAAGAAAAGCTGTGACAAACATAGACAGTGTATTAAAAAGCAGAGACATCACTTTGCCAATAAAGATCCATATAGTCAAAGCTATGATTTTTCCAGTAGTTATATACAGATGTGAGACTGATGCTGAAGCTTCAATACTTTGGCCACCTAATATGAAGAGCCAACTCATTGCAAAAGATCTTGATGCTAGGAAAGATTGAGGGCAAGAGGCAAAGAGGGCAACAGAGGATGAAATGTTTGGATGGCATCATTGACTCAATGGATGTGAATTTGAGCATACTCCAGGAGATAGTGAAGGACAGGGAAGCCTGGTGGGCTTCAGTCTATGGGATTGCAGAGTCAGACAAGACTGAGTGACAACAACAAGGGAAGACATCTAGGCAGAGAAAACAGTCTGAACAGAATGACTTGGTGTGTGTGCCTATGATGTGGGAGAAATAAATGCATTTGATTTTGAGAAAACAGGAAAGAGGTAAGAGTGGCCTCGTGTACCACGCTAATAATAAGCCACTGATAGGTGCTGAGCAAATCAGTGGAGGGCGATGGTCAGGGCTGCATTCCAGAACAAGCACTCTGCAGGCTGAGTGCTGAGGGAAGGCTTGGGAAGGAGCAGAGCGTCGGGGCTTCGGCATGCTGAAGGAAGAGTGGTGAAAACCTGAAGAGAATCAACAATAGTAATAGGGCAGAAAAAACGCATTTGGAGACGCAGAATGTGTAGGAGGTTATTCAGGTAACTTTGGAAGTGAACGTATCAAGACTCTGAACGATTAGGAAGTGACTGAAAAGAAACCTCAATCAATGCTTAGATTTCTGACAAAGGTTACAATGCGTGAGGGCATCTTCATTGAGAGTTATAACACAGAACGAAGAACATAAAAGATTAAATGTTCCATCCTAGAGACGCTGAACTTGAGGTTCCTCCGACACTCAAGATGGTGAATTCAGCAGTTCAGAACACGAAGCGATATGGCCAACAGGGATGATCATATAACGTTTTATCTGGGAGATAGAGAGAGAAAGGGAGACAAAGAAACTACAGAAGGAGCAGGATTGCTACAGGTCTAGATGTTAGACACAAGCAAAGACAGAGGCACAAGAGCTGAAGAGAGTCCAGATTGGCTGAAAATAGCCTTTGAGGGAGAGTAGTTGAAGATAAACCTGAAAATTTTAGAGGCAAACTAAAAAAGTCTTTTAATGCTGGGCTTTTAGAGTTTTTTTAAAACATGTGTGTGTGTTGTTTTGCTTAATGCTACAGGAAATAAAGTTCTTTTGAGGCTTTTTGGACCATAGGAGTTACACAATAGAAGTAGTGCTAAGTACACTTAGTGTTCAGCAAAATAAAAGTTTTTATCGCCATCATTTTCAAAACATCTACTTAGAGTCTGTCATACAGAGTGAAGTAAGTCAGAAAGAAAAATCAATATTGTATATTAACGCATGCATGTGGATCTAGAAAAATGGTACTGATGAAATCTATTTGCGGGGCAGGAATAGAGATGCAGACATAGAGGACAGTTGTGGGGACACTGGGGACAGGGGAACGTGAGGGTGGGGTGAATTGGGAGGCTGGGATTGACAAATATACACTACTATGTATAACAGCAGAGAAGGCACTGGCACCCCACTCCAGTGCTCTTGCCTGGGAAATCCCATGGATGGAGGAGCCAGGTGGGCTGCAGTCCATGGGGTTGTGAAGAGTCGGACACGACTGAGCGACTTCAGTTTCACTTTTCACTTTTATGCATCGGAGAAGGAAATGGCAACCCACTCCAATGTTATTGCCTGGAGAATCCCAGAGACGGGGGAGCCTGGTGGGCTGCCGTCTATGAGGTCACACAGAGTTGGACGCGACTGATGCGACTTAGCAGCAGCAGCATGTGTAAAAGAGACAGCTAGTGGGAACCTTCTGTATAGCACAGGGAGCTCATCTTGTGCCCTGTAGTGACCTAGAATGGTGGGATGACAGGAGAGGTGGGAGAGAGATCAAAGAGGGAGGCGGTGTATGTACACATATAGCTGGTTTACTTCATTGTACAGTAAAAACTTACACAACATAGTAAAGCAGCTATATCCCAATACATTTTAAAAAAAGAAAAGAAAAAAAAGAAACTATTCCCTAAGCAGGGAATACAGTGAAAAATAAAAATAAATAAATTAAAAAATAAAAACACCTATTGTTTTAGCACATTAAATACCATGAATCAGGCATTTGTTTCATTTATGATTAACAGGAATTCTATGAGTAAGGCATTATGGTCCTCATTTTACAGATGAGGAAGCTGAAACACAGTGAGGTTAATAAGTTTGCCCAGCGTTACACAGCTATCAAGTGGCAGAGGTCAATTTCAAACTCAGGTCATTTAGACTTCAAAGTTCACTAGAGTGACTGGTAGCAGCTAGGAAATCTAAGGAGGCCCCTTTGAGACATAACATTTGAGTGAAACTTGAATGATAAGAAGAAACTGACCATGTAAAGATTGGCAGGAAGAATCCGGGAACTGGGAACATCTAGTCCAAATATCGGGTGAATAAAGCCGCTTGTGGTCAAAGACTAGAAAGGAGACCACAGTGATGGAAGTAGCAGGGAAGGAAATGAGGTTATAGAGGAAGGCTAGGCTGGATCCGGGAGGACCTACAACTGGATAATGGATTTGAGCTTGACCACAGAAGTCCACCAGCAGATCTTAAAAAGTGACATGTCTCTGTGATATGATCTGACTCATGATTTTAAAAGATCACTATTAGGAGCTTTTTAGACAAATAGGGATGGGAACAAGGAGGGAATTCTATGAAAAGGAATAGCCCAGGGGAAGACACAACACTGAAAAGAATTCTGCACAGTTAGAAGGAGATAATGATGAGGCTGGTAATCAGTGTCTGGCAAGGTCTTGGCTAAGAATTTTAAGAGTTACTCAATGGTGGAAACTGAAGAATTTTCAGCAGAGCAGAGACATGATCTAATCTGTTTTCTAGAGACCCTCCTCCCTTTCAAAAGCAAATGGAGAATAGAGGTGCCAACTGGGGGCTGAAAGACCAGTATACCAGACAGACTGTGATGGGAGCCTGAGAAGGCAGGGGTGACAAAGAGATCCAGAGGGAGAATATTTGAGAGAGACCAGGATGGGAGGGTCTTCAGGATGTCAGCAGTGGATATAAGCAGGAATTCAGGGTGATTCCTGGCCTTCTGGTATGACTGACTGAGTTGATGATAGTGATTAGAAAATATGACAAAAGATGATGAGTTCAATTTGGACACAGTGACTGATTTATTTAGGGGGTCCAAGTGGAGATAGTCTTGAGGTAGGCTGGACACAGGGGTCAAGAATTCAGCAGAATTGTGGATCAGAGATGAAGATGTGGGAGTAACGGATCTAAGGGTGGTAACCTGAGGCCATGATGTGAAGAAGGTCATCCAGGGGTAGGATGAGAAGAGTAGACCCAGGTTACTGAAGGGTACATCCTTGGGGACATACCGACATAGGTGGGCCAAACAGAGAAAGAATAAATTGTGAAGTAGATTGACGGCTGTCAGAGAGGTAAGAGGAAAATAAAAAGCAGTGGTCAAGTAAAATAAAACAGAAATGTGAATCAGTTGGAACAACATAGCAGTAAGTGGTAAGCTTAACAGAAGTTTCATTGAATTATAGAAAGTGTAGCTAGGGACCATGGACTGCACTTTCTGAATGCTCTACTGGGAAGAACCACTGAATTTAGGAAGGATGTTTTACAAAGAAGCGGAAATGGTAAATGTGATTTTATGATTTTAAGTTAGAGCTAATATAGAGGAAAAGACTGAATATACTGGAGGGAGGTGATTGAAGAGTGCAAGTCCTTTAGAAGGCGAGGAGGGCAGGTGACCAACCACAGGCAGAGAGGCAAGACAGGATGCTTCTCCAATCTTCTCCCCCTTCAGCAAATTCTATGCACTTATCTTTGATCAGATGGAACCAATTTTTATTTCATTTTAGCTTCATTGACTAATACTAACTTCAGTTTTCTCTCTCTTTTCTTATTATGCAACCCCTCCCAGCTCACTCAGCTGTAGTCTACTGGAGGAGTTTCCCCTTTTAATTGGCCATGGGTGGGGCAGGTTTTGCAGAAGAGGCTGAGAAATGAGATGGTTTTCATGGATGTGGCTAGGATATATTTCTTATGTCTAATTCTCACCTGTAAGGTAAGTACTCTTACCTCTACTTTTCAAATGAGGAAAATGAGGCTCAGAAAAGCTTACTAATTTACCCAGAGTTTTGCAGTTGGTGGTGAAGTTGAGCTGGGCTCAGTGTTTTGGCTGGTATGACTCCAAATCCTACTTTTCCCTTTGTGTGAGAGAGCACGCGTGCTCAGTGGCTTCAGTCATATCTGACTCTTCACGGCTCTATGAACTTTAGCCCGCCAGGCTCCCCTTTCCATAGGATTCTCCAGGCAAGAATACTGGAGTGGGTTGCCATGCCCTCCTCCAGGGGATCTTGCCCCACCCAGGGATCGAACCTGCATCTGTTATGTCCCCTGCATTAGCAAGCAGGTTCTTTACCACTAGCACCACCTGGGAAGCCCACTTTTCCCTTCACCATGTTGTAAAAGTCTTGTTCTGGTGGGTTTGAAGATGAAAAGGCTGGAAGCAAGGAGGCTTGTAGAGAGGTTTTTGTAGAAACCAGACCTGCAGGGATAAACGGGTGGTGGCAGTGCTAATGGAGACATGGGGGGAACCGTGTGGGGAAGCAAGCTTTCAGTAGCATGCACAGGACTTCAGCTTGGAGAGTTGTAGGATAAACTGTTTGATGCCTGTGTCCAAAAACGGCATCTTCTGTGTCCCAGATCTTGGCTTCTAAATAATATTCCAGTCTTGGCTGTTTCCAAAGCTGGGGCAGAGAAAGTACAAGGTGAGCCTGGGATGTCTTGTTGTGCCAGAAAGCAACCAAGTGCTCAAAGATTAATGAGATCGTGTCAAAGGGACACAGGAAGCCACAGAACCAGCTTCAGAGGATATTCACTAGCTGAACTGCAGACAATGTGAGCAAAAAAAATAATGAATAAACAAAACAAAAAAGTCCCCGAATCCATGATGATATGGGGGGAGGGAGAAAGCAATAAAAGGGGGCAGGTATTCTTTACAATAAATGTAGAAGGATAGAATTAGAAAATCACCACTTTGCAAACTTTAATAAGTGATTTTAGGCAAGTATTATTCAGTTCAGTTCAGTTCAGTCGCTCAGTCATGTCCGACTCTTTGCAACCCCATGAATCGCAGCACGCCAGGCCTCCCTGTCCATCACCAACTCCTGGAGTTCACTCAGACTCACGTCCATCAAGTTGGTGATGCCATCCAGCCATCTCATCCTCTGTTGTCCCCTTCTCCTCCTTCCCCCAATCCCTCCCAGCATCAGAGTCTTTTCCAATGAGTCAACTCTTCACATGAGGTGGCCAAAGTACTGGAGTTTCAGCTTTAGCATCATTCCTTCCAAAGAACACCCAGGGCTGATCTCCTTTAGGATGGACTGGTTGGATCTCCTTGCAGTCCAAGGGACTCTCAAGAGTCTTCTCCAACACCACAGTTCAAAAGTATTAATGGATGCTAAAACCATAGGGTGGATGGTTGTTGGGGAATAGAATATTCACAGACTTAAAGTATTACCATAAAATGTCTATTAATTACTTAACTGAAAATGTATTTTTATAATAGATCTGTGGACATCAAGTGTTAAATTTAGCAAAGATGGGAAACATATAATACTGCTTATATAATATGGATTTAGCAGTATGTGAACCAAGAACTTCCAGATGTACAAACTCAGTTTAGAAAAGGCAAAGGAACCATAGATCAAATTGCCAACATTTGTTGGATCATGGAGAAAGCAAGGGAATTCCAGAAAAACATCTATTTCTGATTCACTGACTATAGTAAAGACTTTGTGTAGATCACAACAAACTGTGGAAAATTCTTAAAGAGATGGGAGTACTAGACCACCTAACCTGCCTCCTGAGAAACCTGTATGTAGGTCAAGAAGAAACATTAGAACTGGACATGGAACAACTGACTGGTTCATAGTTGGGAAAGGAGTATGACAAGGTTGTATATTGTCGCCCTGCTTATTTAACTTATATGCAGAGTATATCATAAGAAATGATGGGCTGGATGAAACATAAGCTGGAATCAAGATTGCCGGAAGAAATATCATCAACCTCAGATATGCAGATGATACTACTCTAATGGCAGAAAGTGAAAAGAAACTAAAGAGCTTCTCTGTGAGAGTGAAAGAGGAAAATGAAAAAGTTGGCTTGAAACTCAACATTAAAAAACCAAGATCATGGCATTAGGTCCCATCACTTCATGGCAAATAGATGGGGAAAAAGTTGAAGTAGTGATAGATTTTATTTTCCTGGGCTCTAAAGTCACTGTAGATGGTGACTGCAGCCATGAAATTAAGGAGCCCTTGCTCCCTGGAAGGAAAGGTATGACAAATCTAGACAGCGTATTAAAAGCAGAGACATTAACTTGCCAACAAATGTCCGTATCGTCAAAGCTACAGTTTTATCAGTAGTCATGTACAGATGTGAGAGTTGGACCATAATGAAGGCTGAGCGCCAAAGAATTGATGCTTTTGAATTGTGGTGCTGAAGAAGACTCTTAAGAGTCCCTTGGACTGCAAGGAGATCAAACCAGTCAATCCTAAAGGAAATCAACCTTGAATATTCATTGGAAGGACTGATGCTGAAGCTGAACCTCCAAACTTTGGTCACCTGAGGTGAAAACTCTAATTCTGGGAAAGATTGAAGGCAACAAGAGAAGTGAATGGCAGAGGATGAGATGGCTAGATAGCATCACTGTCTCAATAAACATGAATTTGAGCAAAGTTTGGGAGATAGTGGAGGACAGAAGAGCCTGATGTGCTGCAGTCCATGGGGCTACAAAAAGTTGGACATGACTTAGCAGCTGAACAACAAAAACAACAAATACTCTTACCATATACTTAACAAATGTCTGTACATGAGTAAATAAATCTAAAATATGGGTTACTTCACAACACAATTGTCCTGAACTCCAAAAGTGTCAATGTTTTAAGCACCAAAAAATAAAATAAAAAAGGGAGGGTGATTATTCTAGCTTAAAGAAAATTAAAGAGACAACCAAATACTAGGAGTGAAATTAAACTGGATCCCAGATTTCTGAAGGCTATAAAAGGTCATTTTGAAATAAATGGGGAAATTTGGTCTGGCGTGTAAGGAGCTTGGAAATTACCGCTTATTCCTAACAATAAGAGAAAAGCCAAACAAACAAAAATTAACAAGTTTCATTTATTTGTAAATGAAGGAAGATCACAGGGCAAACTGCTAACCCAAAGTTGGAGAGGCAGACAGGTGAATACAGAGAATCAGAATATACCAGACAGAGCAGGAAAACTGTGAGCAGAACCTCTGCAGGAACCAGGATAGGAAAACCTGAACTGTAACAGACAAATTGCTGGAGAAATGGCAACCCACTCCAGTATTCTTGCCTGGAGAATCCCAGGGACAGAAGAGCCTGGTAGGCTGCCGTCTATGGGGTCTCACAGAGTCGGACACGACTGAAGCAACTTAGCAGCAGCAGCAGCAGCAATGTAGGCAAGTGTGAGAGTCAAAAACTTCAGGGAGTGCCAGTCATAAGGAAGTCCCCACACCTTTTTGAGTTTTACTTCCAGGAGCTCAACTAGGATCTCATGATGACTATTAGAGACAAATCCCCTCTTGCTTCCAGCAGGGAGAGAATAAAAGTAACCATTTTGAAATACATCAGAACATTCTGTTCTTCTTAACAAGGTCTGCCCAAAGCAGAAACTAGTCAGTACATCATGTCTGCTATCAAAAAAATTTTTACAAGACTTAATAAAAAGCAAAAAAGCACAATTGGAAGACAGAGCAAAATTCAGAACCAAACTCAGATATGGCAGGGATGTTGATAATCTGAGACTGGGAATTTAAAACAACTATAGTTACGAGAGACCTGCAGTTGATTTCAGGCTTGGGAAGATCCCCTGGAGAAGGGAATGGCAACCCACTCCAGTATTTTTGCCCGGAGAATTTTATGGACAGAGGAGCCTGCTGGACTACAATCCATGGGTCTCAAAGAATCAGACACAACTGAGTGACTAACATTTTCACTTTCATAGTTAGAATGGATAAACAACAAAATCCTTCTGTAAAGCACAGTGAACTGCATTCAATTTCCTGTGATAAATCATAGTGGAAAAGAATATGAAAGAGGAAACTATCGGAGTCACTTTGTTATATAGCAGAAATTAACACAGCACAACACTGTAAATCAATTATACTTCAATAAAAATTTCTTAGGAGTGTGATTAATATATAATGGTTCGAGTGAATAAAGTAGACAGCAAGGACAGGTGGAAAACGTGAGCAGAGGTGGAGATTCTAAGAAACAACAAAAAATGATGAACACTAACAGAAATAAAGAATATCTTTGAAGGGCTTATTAGTAGACTGGATACAGTTGAGGAAAGAATCTCTGAGGTAGAAGATATGTCAGTAGAATCCTCAAAAACTGAAAAGCAAAGACAACAAAGATTAAAAAATTAAGACAGAATATCCAGGAACTGTGGGACAACCATGAAAGGTATAACATACACATAATGGGAATATCAGAAGAAGAAGGGAGAATGGAGTAGAAGAGATATTTGAAGCAATAATGGCTTAGAATTTCCACCAAATTAATGTCAGACACCAAACCACAGATCTAGGAAATTCAGAGAACATCAAGCAGGATAAATGTCAAAAACCTACTCCTAGGCACAGAATTTTCAAACTGCAGAAAATCAAAAATAAAGACAAAATCCAGAAAGAAGTCACAGTATATTTTCTATATGCGTGTTACCCTTCAATGAATAGTTTAAAGTTTTAAACAGCTTGTTTTAGTAGATGTGCTATTTTACAGGTGAAAATAATTTTTTGGTTGATTGAATAATATGTTAGAAACATCCCCTGCAGGTCCAGAGTTATGTCATTATTTCAAAGAACTGTAGTCCTTTTTTTTGTTATTTCAAACTTCCCTTCACTTCAGGGTAAAAGGGCAGAGCCTCCACCTTCCTAAATTTATGGCTTGAAGATATGGACAATTTAAATACTCTGATCTTCACAGCTGTTTATCACTTACAATATCACATGACATCTATGTGCCTGCTGATCTTTCTGATCTTTCTAATAGAACAACTACCACTTCCTTTCACTCCATGAAAACTTACATTACTGTTATGTGCAAATTGGACAGCCAGTACTGATGTGGCCAAGTAAGTGAATCTCAATAAAATGCTTGATGGTCCACAGATTCTTCAGTTAATACAATATGTCTTATATTTATATCATGTTTTATATTTTGCAGGGAGGAGTAAAGGAAGAGGATATTTATTGTTTATTAAATGCCAGGCATTGTGTTTATAGTGTTTTACATTTGTTGTTTTATTCAGTGCTCACAATTACCAATTTGGCTCAGAGTATTATCCCCCTTATCCCCCAAGGTCTCAGAACAAATGAATGGTGTAACTAGGGCTCAGCTTGATAAGCCTCAGAACCAGAACGAGCAAGAGAGTTATCCCCCTAACCCCACTGATAGTGTCAGGAGGCTGTCCAGGCCAAAAGTATTCACTGCAATGAAGACAGTCACCCAAGAGGGCTAGTTGCCACTTACAGAAGGACAATACCTTTTGCCACTTACAGAAGGACAATACCTTTTGCCACATGGCTGGGTCCACAGATTTCCTGAGACATATGTGTCCTCAGGAGTGTAGGATGCTTTGCTCCTGCTGCTGCTGCTGCTAAGTCGCTTCAGTCGTGTCCGACTCTGTGCGACCCCATAGACGGCAGCCCACCAGGCTCCCCCGTCCCTGGGATTCTCCAGGCAAAAACACTGGAGTGGGTTGCCATTTTCTTCTCCAATGCATGAAAGTGAAAAGTGAAAGTGAGTTGCTCAGTCGTGTCCGACTCTTAGCGACCCCATGGACTGCAGCCTACCAGGCTCCTCCGTCCATGCGATTCTCCAGGCAAGAGCACTGGAATGGGGTGCCATAGCTTTGCTCCTAGGGAGTGATTAAATCAGTGATTGACGGAGGTCATTATCCAAGCCTCGGGAACACCAAGATCCATAAAAAAAATCTGACTGCTTCAGATACTCAGCTTAAATTCCACAAAGTGATGGAAATTTGTCCTCAAGTGACAACCTCCTTACCACAGGACTTATGGACTCACATACTTGGATTTCTTCCATGGACCAATTCCAGCTGTCCTACCTTCTGATGATTTATTTTGGATACTTTCCAGGCTTTACCTAGGAACTCCACCTTGAAAAGACAGCAGGAATTCTAGGGAGTTGTCATGGCAACCCCTAGATATCATCTTCAGGATGCCCCATGGCTGCTGAGTCCAGATTTATCACAATTATATTTATATATGGAAGGCAAGCTCTTTCCTAGGCAGCCAGACCCCAGCAAATGGATCTAATTTGTAATTATATGGATCACTTTAAGACTGCTGGCAGGGAGATTTTAGGGAACTGCTTTGGAATGTTGGCTTTTTGGTGGCTGCTTGTCATATTTACATGGGCCTATTCCTTAAAACCAATGGGGAGTAAAAGCTAACCAACATTTGCATTTTGTCAAAAACTTCACAGTTAAGTTTTATGAAGGTATTTCCTGAGAAACTGTTTCAGTTGCCCTTTTTTCCCTAAAGTGAGGAGAGAAGACTAAGGGTTTCGGAGATTCTCATCTTATTTCCTCTTTGTCTCATGCGCCATCCTTGGAACAATGGCAACAGAAAGCCCAGTTGCACGGTATCTGCTTCAAGCAGGGTGGTGCTGGGTCTGCCCGGCGCCTGGCTTGTGCAGTGGCTGTTTGTTTAGCATTGCCGTTGCAATTTTTATTGCATCTCATGATGTGCACAGATGTGCTTGGTAAGTATCCCAAGAGGAAAAGAGACTCTGCTCAATATCCCTGTTCCCAAATGACGCTACCTTATAGAATCACTTTCTGGGCTACCTCCTTTGGGATGCTGTAACCATTTAAAGTCTCTGGATTTTGGTGTTTTAACAAGGGTTTAATTACTAAGGTAAGTGTATGCACCTGCTAAGGCATTCCTAATTATTTGATAATGGTGCAATCTTTCTCAATACAGCCAGTTTTGTGGTGTAAGCTACACTAATGAAGCACACTGAGAGAACACATTCCCCCAATGTTGGGGAAGCTTATTTAAATTAAATAAATTTGCAAAGGACTGGATTTTTACCACTGGTCTCAACAGTTATGTATCGGTATTTCATGCTGGAAGCAGGTAGGCATGGTGTCAGAATGAGACATACTTCCTATTACTTTTGTTCTTCAAAGTGTCTTTCAAAGAAATTAAGTCACTCTTAGAATTTTATCTTTTCCAGATTGTTTCACATACTTCTCCTTGTTCCACCAGTGTCTTTAAAAAAGAAAGAAAGAAAAACAGGAAAAAAAATCTAGCTTAGCTCTTGTGTTGTTCACTTGGCAGCAACTCATAGAAGCACTGTTTTGACAATGCTGAAATTTTCTTTTCCACCTGATTTTTACCATTGCCACATGTGGTCTGTAGTGGTTTAGTAATAAGATCTTTGCTATAACATCTGCAAATTAGCACCTTGCCTTGCAACCTCTCTAGAAACTTGCTGATGGTTTGCAATTGTAGTAAGTCAGAGTTGACACTATATCCAAGTGTTTCAAACTTTGTTGTTTTGGACTAAAAAAAGAAGATTCCAACAGGCAGATGGTTTCCAAGTCGCTGTTAGGAGCTACGCTAGCAAAACACAGCATCTCACTTCTCAAGCACACACATTCATTGTAATACACAAAATTACTTTGGGAAGACATATGCACTGTTGTAAACTAATTCTATCTATCCTTCTCTGTTCCTTGTCATTTGCCTTTTCCTCTGAAATATTTTGGCAAACTGAGCTAGTTCAGCAGCTTTCAAAAGACCATCATTCATACACTTTCCTATGTAGCCATAAAGGAACTTCCTTAATTATCTAATGTTCCTGAACTTTTATGCAAATTGATTTTTAAAATTTTCTGGTAAAACAAGATCATTTCTTTAAATACATTAATGACTGGCTGTTGAGATTTTAAACTATTAACAAATGTTGGCCAAGACAAATGAACAGAGGGTAAGAATACACACAAAGGAAAAACTGTTGCAAATGATTGCTGAAGGATTAACAGAGTGTTGAGGATCTGACTTTAGATGCTACCAAAGGATGCCTTTCAGTTGTGCCAAGGTTCAGGTGCCTCACATGCTGCTGGAGTTACACAGAGCTTATAGCCACACAGGTCGAGATCACACTGCCCTTGTTTATCACACCATCAACCCATCTATCCAGGCTGGAGAATGCAGCAGCTGGGGATGGGTAAGAGCAAGCAGGGGCACATGGGAGGGGCATGAGTAGAAGCAGAGAGCGCAACTTGCAGTGCCAGGCAAATCAAAAGGCGGAGGGGGCCTCCCAGCTGACTCCTCAGTGTCCTAGAGATTTCTGTTATTAATGTGGCTTGGGGCATGTACTGCTGATAATTACTGCTAGCTGGAATAATTAATAAGAATAATTGCTCGGCATGGAAAGGGAAAGGGAAGCTCTGGGAGGAGGAAAAAGCAGGCTAGGGGAGCAAGAGACTCCCCAGGCGCATTACTATAGACAGGAAGTTCAGCAGCAAGCATCCTGAGAATCAAAGAGTTGTCTGGACGCCAAGGGCAAAAGTTAACAGATAGCAAGTGAGGCTGCAGTCAATAGTCTTACCTTGGAATGCAATGGAAAAGAACCTTGTCATGGCTTCAGTGAAGGGTGACTCCCTTTGGAAATAATAGGTGGAGGCTGTGAAAGAAAAATACAGTGTGATGGAATTAAGAAGTGTCCTAAAATGAGCAGACAAGACTGCGTGTCTGGTTTAAACCCAATAGTGACAGCGGGAGAGAAGCAGAAAGGGAAGAAAAGTGAGAAATGGTGCCCCAATGAGAGTTTTGGAGAGTTTATCCCAGCTTGAAGGAAGAAAAGCATCCATTAGAAATCAAGCATTGGTGTTGACAGTCTGTAAAATAACCACAATTTGATGTAATAGGGTAAATTTTCTCAACGCTACATAGACTTGCCAACACAGTTCTTGATACTGTAGCTTTCTACATATTACACTAAAATATTCCCTCAAGGACACGACAAGCGTATTCTTGGCAAAACTCAAAGAGGTGAGGAAACTGGATGTGAAAACTTAAGTGTAAGCAGCATATGGAATCTGGCCGCTAGAGTTCCGATAATGGCATACAGAGAGGGGGGCCAAGCCTCAGGGCTGGGTGTTTACCATGACCCTCTGCAGGAGACAGGGCACCATATGCAATGTTGTGTTATGAGATTAGAAAAGCCCACGAAGACCAGGGGTTGACTATTCATGATTCCTTTTTCCTATGGGAATCATGCAGGAAGAGCAATTAAAGCCAAAAAAGATTGATTTATCAAATTATCCCTTAATCAATATTCAATGTGAGGCATTATATTTCACTGGATCATGATGACCCTCTCTGTGTGTTTGTAACGTAAATGGATTACAATTGGAAGGCAAGAGAAGGAATGCTACTAACACAGCCAGTGCCAAATGCGTGGTGATAGGGCTGTTTCAAGGTCATGTTGCTGCTCAGTGTAGGGAGGATACTCCCTTTGCCAAGTCCCGAAGCTTCAGGTGGCAGCCCTGCTGGATAAGGGGCTTGCATACCTGAAGACAGGTGTCATCATCTCATGTTAGGCAGCTTTGTGCCTTTACAGTAGTTAGGGAACGCGAAAGGGAAGACTCAAATGACCAATGCCTTTTGAATGGATGGGACAGGAGGAAGAGAAGAGAACCAGTTGTAAACCAGGTTCCTGGCTTTAGACCAGAAGACAAAGGCCAGATAGTGCCGCCATGAGGGGATAGCCAAAGTGTCCTAAGGGAAGTCTCAGCCCAATCACTTGTGTCCTGAGGAAACTTTGTCCATCCCAACTGAACATGGAATCTCTTGGCAAACAAGAATGTGAGCTCAACCTTGAAGTTACCCCCAGTTATCCACTCAATGGCATTGAGGAGTATGGTAGTCAGGCACCAGGCAGAGTTGTTGGTATTTATCAGTGGGCTTCCCTGGTAGCTCAGCTGGTAAAGAATCCACCTGCAATGCAGGAGACCCTGGTTCGATTCCTGGATTGGTAAGTTCCCCTGGAGAAGGGATAGGCTACCCACTCCAGTGTTCTTCAGCTTCCCTGGTGGCTCAGATGGTAAAGAATCCACCCGCAATGTAGGAGCCCTGGGCTTGATCCCTGGTTTGGGAAGATTCTCTGGAGGAGGGCATGGCAACCCACTCCAGTATTCTTGCCTGCAGAATCCCCACGGACAGAGGAGCCTGGTGGGCTACAGTCCACGGAGTCACAAAGAGTCAGACAAGACTGAGCGACTAAGCACACACGTGGCAGGGTTAACGGAATCCAGAGTAAACTTGAATATGCCTGGAACCCAAGGAAACACTGCAGGTTAGAAATGCATCTGATGCTTGTTTTTCACAGCTTTGGAAAAAAAAATATATATAGTTGAGGAAGTATGAGTAATTACTGGGCACAAACAGTTGAATTGGAAAATGTGGACCTGCATGGGCTGGAAGTGGGGCGATGGTGGGAGAGGAAGTGGGGTGGAGCCCAAGTTTGAATAAGTCCCAATTCAGTCCTTAAGGAAAAGGGAAGAATACCTCAGTGCCCTTGTCATCCTGTCTAACTGTAGAACATCTAGGCCCTCAGCTCAATATTCCAGTTCACACTGAAGAATTGAGAGAAAACTGTTAGTGAGGTGAAACAGAAAGCTCAAGGGCTTTGAAGTCACACACACATGACTCTGCAGCTCACCACAGGGTGATCTTAGACAAGACACTTAACCTGTATACAATGTGGATGCTAATATTTATCTGGTAGGACTGGTATCAGATTTACAGTAAAATATATACTATGCTCATTGCCTGGCATCTATTAGGTACTCAAGGTATGTCAGCTCCCAGTCCTTTATTCTCCCTTGACTTTCATGGCTTTGCTCCCCTACTTTCCCTCTTACTCTCTTCTTAGCCCCTCCATCAGTGAATAAACAACAGTTGTAATTATGAGAGGTTTGAAGAGGATCTCTGATTATCTTGCCTTTCAAGCTTTGAGCATCAAGTCATTTTTATTTCCTGGCTACGGTTTCAGCAGTTTCCACCCTTGTTCCACCAGGATGGTACCTCGATCTAGTCAACAAGTATTTACTGTGTGCCTCCTAGGAGTCAGGAAGTATGTCTGCTCCCAGCGTGACTGATGCCTTCATCTTCTCCAGATACCAAGACCAAAGCTGTCACAAGGAGCAATACATTGAGATGAACCTCTTGGTTCCACCCTTCTGACAAAAGGCACAGGGCCTCAGAAGAGGGGCAACTGACAGAGACTGTGGGAGGAAAAGGAGGCAACATTCACCTGGTTCGAAGTAAAGATCGTATTCCTTAACATGTGCTTGTGCCAGGAGATCAAACCAGTCCATCCTAAAGGAAATCAGTCCTGAATATTCACTGGAAGGACTGATGCTGAAGCTGAAACTCCAATACTTTGGCCACCTGATGCGAAGAACTGACTCATTTGAAAAGACCCTGATGCGGAGAAAGATTGAAGGCAGGAGGAGAAGGGGATGACAGAGGATGAGATGGTTGGATGGCATCACCAACTCAATGGATATGAGTTTGAGTAAACTCCAGGAGTTGGCAATAGACAGGGAGGCCTGGCGTGCTGCAGTTCATGGGGTCGCAAAGAGTTGGACACGACTGAGAGACTGAACTGAACTGAACTGATATATACCTGATATTGTTTTAAGTGCTTTCCATGTACTAACCTATTTAATCCCCATAACAAGTCTAGGAGACAGAGATGGTCATCCCTTCACATTAGAGACAATGAAACCAGAAGATACACATGCTAGGAACCTGTCCATATCACAAAACTAGCTAGTGGCCTAGTAGCCTGGTTCCAGAGTATTTCCTCTTGACCTCAGGAACATTTAAGTATGCCATCATGCACTCACATCTACTTCTATCATGACCTACAAAGCAAGGTGTCTTTCCCACCTCTGTACTCAGATTTCTCTTCAAAGACTTCTCTTCCTTTTTAAGAATGCTCTTAGTGTTTATTTTCATGTAATTTAATCCCTTTTAAAATGTTAGCTTGGGAACAGAGGTTACCCTATACATACTGCTTAACAGTATACTAGGGCTGTAACAATTCTGGACCTGGATTTTGGTCCAGGTAAACATCTGCTCCTATTTCTCAGGAGAGAGGCCCAAGTATGGTAAGTCTCTGAATTATCAAAAGACCAGATTCAACCTGAGTGCTGAAGAATTGATGCTTTTGAATTGTGGTGCTGGAGAAGACTTTTGAGAATCCCTTGGACTGCAAGGAGATCAAGCCAGACAACCTTAAAGGAAATAAACCCTGAATACTCATTGGAAGGACTTGCTGAAGCTGAAGCTTCAATACTTTGGCCACCTGATGCAAAGAGCTGACTCACTGGAAAAGACCCTGATGCTGGGAAAGAGGGCAAAAGGAGAAGGGGTGACAGGGGATGAGATGGTTGCACAGCATCACTGACTCAGTAGACACGAATTTGAGCAAACTCAGGGAAATGGTGAAGGACAGGGGAGCCTGGCATGCTGCAGTCCGTGGGGTCACAAAAAGTCGGACACCACTGAGTAACAACTGAACTGAGGGGAGCCTGGTGTGCTGCAGTCCATGAGGTCATGGAGCTGGACATGACTTAGTTACTGAACAACAACAGATTTGACCAAAAATAGACTTAATGAACATTCACAGTGAATCTTTCTGTTTAAACCAGTCTTAACACTGAGATGGTCTTAAGCAATGTGCTACCAGGACGCAGTCTTTCTAGCCTCATAGAGTAAGGGAATGTGAGTTTCCCAGATGCCTTAGGGTACATTCCACCCATGAATGGAGTTGCAGGGCAATCTGAAGTCTCAAGGGAATCAGTTCCCAAATATAAATTTTAACTTGTTTACCTTAAACTTGGAGCCTATTACAATAGTTCCTTTGGGGCTCTGCCATTGGCACTCAATCTATCCTCATCTTCTAGGGATTGGGACATGTCTCTTTCCATCTATGCTTAAGTCTTCATTATTTCCCAAAAGCTTTAAAACAGTGCCAAATTATCCCTGTCCCAGAGGAGCAAACAAAACCCTGGCAAGGAAAGATGACTTTTCAATCTCCTTTCCCTGGGGTCCTTGGGGACAAAGCCACATCAGAAGGGACCAATGCTTTAGCCTTCTCGTCTCCTACTGCTTGGCTCAGACCAAATGGACTTTTCTCTCTTTCCTTAGCTGTAGGTCCCTTCCTTCTTTATTTCTGCTTTCTGACCTTGAGATCTCTCTCCCTTTTTAGGAAGAAGGTTCAACTTTACAGAAGCAGCAAGAAAATGGTGATGTTTTAAACTCAGGATCATGAGACAGGATAGTCTGATTTACCCACCATATTATCTCCAGTGTTTAGCAAAGTAGGTGTGAAATGAATAAATAGAATCGACACACAGGACATCGTCTAAGGAGAAGGGGAGTGGATATTTCCATACACTCAATTATAGAGATACCAAATGGCTAAGTTATCTAAATATATCTTCTGCATGACCCTATCCTTTTTTCTCGGTGTTAAGTTAGTGGGTTTCCATCAGTACCTACAGAAATCTTTCTTAAAGATCCGGGAAACCAGCAGCCATGCACCACAGGATTAGACGTGGCAAGATGTGAGAAACAGCCTAGATGTGAAGTTAAAGGTTTCTGTTCATGGCTCTCTATCTATGGAGCCAACAATAGATCTCTTACCCCACCGGATCTTGGTTTCCCTTTCTTTAAAATGGTTCCAGGGCTGGTTGGTTCAGCTATAACTTCAAGGACTAAGGCTGTCTGTCAACTATATTCCAACTTAAAAAATTCTACAAGGGAAAAACAAGAAAGAACTAAGGCTCTCTCTTCTTTCTTCTTTGTCATCTTCAGAGCATTATGTTTTCCTCCTGGGCCAGTCTACCTCCTGGACCAGTACAAATGCCATAGGTGTCATAGGCAAGTGGCAACTTCAGAAGAAAATATAGGAACTTCTCTGCCTTGTATAGCTTCTCGAGAAAACCCAGCAGACCCATCCCCCAACCCCCGCCTCCTTTGTGTCTAATTGAAAGACTGCTTCACAGTCCCTTGATGTAGACCCACAGAGTCTTGGATCATTTAACGTTCACCCCCTTGGGCTCATCCTTCCATGAGCACTGGCCAGCTCCACAGCGGTAAATACCAAGGAGGTCTGGTCCCAAGGGAGAAAGTAGAGGATGGCTGTTGGCTGGGAGGCCAATGGTATGTGCTCAAATGTCATGTGATTCAAAAGAACTATGATTGCTAGAAGTAAAGCAGAGTGGAAGACAGCAGAAAGGCCAGGCTCCTCCAGGAGGAGTCCTTGGAAGCCAGGATTGTTACATGTCACAGACGTTTAGCTAAAAGTCCCAGGTCTGCTCTGCTTGCCCCTACCTTACCTGCTTGAGCAGCAGCACTCCTCTGGTTACAGGTCAAAGAGATCTTATGGAAATTTCTTCCAGGAAAGGAAGGACTTGATTTAGCCTTTCAGTGCATTTCCATAGGGATCCTGAGCTCGGATGAGATTGACTATGCAGCTTTGTTTCTGTATAGAGGTAGAAGTGGCAGTCCCATCCCCTGGCAGACCAGTCCCCTGAGCATATCAGAGCTACTTTCCACTTCCCTCCATGCCGTGTGTCTTCTTTTCCCTTCTGGGTATTTGTACTTGTCATTCTCTCTGCTAAGAACTCCTTTCCCCTTACTTTTGACTTCTTCTCTTCCAACTTTAAATCTCAGGTTAAGCATTTCCCTCTCTCTGGGAAGTGGTCTCCGGTATCCACAATTCTGGGCCTGCTCTGGTCTTCCTGCATTTACACTGAACTACGAATTGCACTTCATTACAACAGCCTGTTTTCTTGTCCACCCCCTCTGCTAGGTAGTATACTTCTTAAGAGCAAGGACCATGTCAGACAGAAGCCTACTCCTGAACCCAGCAGAGGGATCCTACATACAGTGAGGGCTTAAATCATGTTAGTTAAAATAATGGGGAAAAAAATACTCAATAGAAATAGACATAAAAACACATTAGAATCTGTGGTCAAGACTTTGGAACCACCAATATCATCAACTTTTAAATAGTTGGATTCTAAAGACAATCACTTCTCCCCTTAGGTAGCTTGCTGAGAAGGCAGCTCTGTGCCTAGCATGGAACCCACAGCATAGGAATGATGCCTCCTATAGGTTGTGTATGTGTGTGTGTGTATCTGTGTGTGCGTGTGTGGTAGAGAGGACCCTATTGCTTTTGTTTTTCTTAAATCAGTTAAATTTAATATAGTCCTTTCTATCTTTTCTTGAATCTAAAAATATATCTATCCCGGTACTACTCCTGGTGTTGATGGTGAGTGTGGCCTTTCTATCTTCTTTTCTTAAATCTGAAATAGATCTATCCCTGTAGTACTCCTGGTGTTGATGGTAAGTGTGGAATGAAGAAACATTGTTTTCTTCCCTTCCTTCCTTCCACTGATAAATTATTGCAGCTACTGTGTGACAAGCACTCTGTTAGGTTCAGGGGCACAGTGGGGATCAAAAAATATATTTTCAGCCTTAATGAAGGTTTTAACAGTGAATTTATATTTTAAATCAGCCATCTGCTTGGAGCAGGGGGAGGGGAGAAGATATTTCCACAAAGAGATGGGTTTCCCATTCAGCAAGGGATTAAAAGGCACATCTCTGGTCCTTCTCCCCAGGCCTTATGCTTCTCCCAGGGGCAGAGGAGTGAACTGTGTGTCTGGCAAGAGAGGAAGAAGGAGCTGATCACGCCCCCTTAGTCTCTCTCCCTCCCTGCCCCCTCCCCTCCTTAGGAAAGCTTCACCCAGACGCAGCTCTCCTCTGCCTGCAGGAGGCAGCCTGACCCTCTTATCCCACAATGATTCCATGTGTTGATGCTGTGTTACCAAGACATGTTGTCCCCATGGGATGTGGATAGCCCAAAAGACCAAATTTATTTTAGGGAGTCAGAGAAAACCTCCTTGAGGAAGTGACATTTAAGTTGAGACCAGAAAATGAAGAGGAGTGAGTAAGGGTTTGCGCGGGAGATTGTGTAGTTGATAAGAGTGTCCTGAGCTTGGAGAACACTTGTGAAGGGTGGATGGGGAGAAAAAATGATTCATGCAGTTATAATCTTCTTCCTGGCCTCTGATCTGGTGTTAGAAAGGGTCATATCTCAGTTTGGGATACAGGGGAGATTTATGTACTTAGTCACTCATTTATTCCATCTAGAACCACTCTCCTAGGTAAGGCATAGTATATAGTATTAGTTGCTCAGTCATGTCCAACTCTTCACTACCCCATGGACTGTAGCTCACCAGGCTCCTCTGTCTATGGGATTTCCCAGGCAAGAATACTGGAGTGGGTTGCCATTTCCTTCTCCAGGGGATCTTCCTGAACCAGGGATCGAAGCCAGGTCTCCCGCATTGCAGGCAGACTCTTTACCATCTGAGCCACCAGGGAAGACCAAAGAGAGCATAATTCTGAGCTTCCCCCACTTCCTGATCTCAGACAGCTGTCATTGACTGGAGGTGAAGATACGTAAATAAGTTTGTTCATAAAACAGTGAGGGTGCTCTGCTAGAAGACAGAGGCACAGGATTTGTAAGGAGTGGGGAGAGGTGTGTTAGAAGGTAAGGAATATGTGACTCTTGAGATGAATGTTAGAAAATGAGTGTGTTTTTACCAAGTCAAAAAGAAGTCTCACTGTCCATCTTTGGGGTTTCCCTTCCTGGGCCTTTCTGCCTTAGAAATCTGATGATTATATGGTGTAATATTCCCCTGCCATAAACATTCTTCCTTCCAGTTTCTAGCCAGGGTGATGTCACCATGAGACTATGTCTGGTGTAAATGGGATATAATCCCAAGGCAAATCAGAAATGAAATGAGATCTCTTTAAGAAGAACAAATTAGCCTCAACATAATAAAATAGTTACAACTTTGTGGGAGATATGTAAAATGGTTTACATCACTGAACTTTCCCAGATGGTAAACATAAGGCAGGACTGTATCTGAAAATGGATGTACGGTGGATTTGGTTACAAATGTACAGTGCGTGCACAGTACATATGTGTGGAATCAACTTTGAAGCATTTTTGACCTCCTGGGCGGTAAATATTTATCATAATGTGCCAGACAAACACACCCGCAATTTCCAGTGAGCTAAAGGGAACAGAGGATCTAAAACCAGTGATACGTCAAAAGAAAATATGGCCTTTGGAAAAGAAAAAACATTGCTGAACATATAAAAGAAAGTAAGGACATGCGTCTCAGTGTTGTATGCGCCTGCTAAGTCGCTTCAGTCATATCTGACTCTTTCCTACTCCATGGACTGTAGCCTACCAGGCTCCTCTGTCCATGGAATTTCCCAGGCAGGAGTACTAGAGGGGTTTGCCATTTCCTCCTCGAGGGGCTCTTCCCAGGGATCAAACTCGCATCTCATGTCTGCTGCCTTGGCAGGTGGGTTCTTTAACACGAGCGCCACCTGGGAAGCCCCAGTGTAAGACAACACAAATAATACAATTAGCACACACATACAACACTGAGTCTAACTGTAAAAATGCCTTAGATTTATGACAACATGTAACCTTCAGAAAGGAGACAAGTAGAAGACTTCTCCATCCCCCTGTAAGGATGGCAGAGCTGGGGTCCCTGGGGGAGGGGGGCAAGCACACAGTGGTGTGGGAACTAAATCGGCCAGGGACACTGACTTGGTTAGCCCGGTCACTCCCCTGTGAACTTTGGGTTAGACGCAGTGATGGGGCGGAAGGGGAAGGCAGGAAGTATTCTAATGAGAATTCAATTAATTCAGGGAATCTCAGAAACCAGGTGTAAACTCTGCCGGATATTAAATGATCCCTGAGAAGAGACTTAGGGTTTTGTAGCGCGTCAGATCAATTTGCGAGGAGCTGGCAAATTGGCAGCTGCCCTGCTGTGGCCCCGGGTCCCCCCTCCCAGGGTCATGTAATTATCATCTTTCGGCTCTGAGCAAGTGTGACTTGAAACCCTTCACCAGGCTAGTGAAGTCAGGGACCCCTTTCTGCTCCACCCCCGCTCCCCATGTGGATCTTCAGGATGCAACTGCCACCCTCAGAAGCCAGAGGAGGTCCTGGCTACCCTTAAAACAGTTCCAACTGGCCGCATGGCTCAGCATGGGGACACGGCTTCCTGTGGGGTGCTGGACCGGCCATGATAAAATGACGTACGACAGTCTGATGTCGGGGCTCAAAGCAGCGGGAGCTTAATACCAAAGGGGGCAGAGGATGAAAACACAGCTGAAGAACAATGTCCTGCCAGAGAGAAGTGTTGAGTGGGGACCCCGCAGGGGCCACTCCGAGGGTCTTTAAAGACTTTATGTCCGCATGATTAGCCAAGATGAAGGGGCCAGCTGCAAACTTTAATTTCCTGATGACACAAAGGAACCATGAACAATATATAGATAGGATTTGAATTTGTAATAAGCAGTGGCCTAATCCACAGCAAAGGATAGTCAGGGTGGACCGGAAAAAAAAAAAAAAAAAACGCTGAAGTTTCTTAGGTTCCCCATTCAGACCTCCTCTTTACTGAGAGTTTTACTTCCAGCAATTTATCTTGGAGGAACCACTGAGGTTGGGTGTGGGAAACAAGCAATACACTTTTGCACCAAGCCCCTGAATTGCTGACGAACTGTGTTCTCCTCGCAGAAGACAAACCGGAGTTTGTGTAATTGTGTGTGGACACCTGGTCAGAAGAACATTCCAGATAAAGGAATGACCCCATTTGTCCACTGAGAGTAGTTTGCTACGTGCCCACATCCTTATACCTTCTTTTACTGAATTCTTAATCTTGAGCCAGGGTGGGAAATTTTTAAAAATAATCAATGCTTCCTTCATTCTTAAAAAAAAAAAAAACTTTTTTCCCAGTGCTGTGGGAATCAAATTAGCTGCTGGAAAAGAAAAGCTCAACTTTCATTTCTGTTTTCACCCTTTCAGCTCTAATCATCTTCAAGTGTTAAGGTGAATAATAATAATGTTAAGAAGTTTAGGTCAACAGGAAGTGCCACGTGATGGGGGTTGGCCTTAATAGGCAGGGAAAGCCATGGGACAAGAGGGGCCAGATGTTTTGAGCAGGCAATGCAGAGCAAACAGTGTCTGGGAAAGGGAAAGAAGTGTTTCCATACTTCTCAGAACAGGGGGCTTTTTGTATCCAACACTTGGAAAGAACCCAGATCAAGCGCTTCCCTCTAAGAGGCAAACATGAGAAATTTGTGTAGGCACCAGTATAGTGAATGCAACACGTTACTCTTGTTAATTATGAAACCCCCCCACAGAGGGAGCAAGGAACTTTACCTACGTTATCCAATTTGGTCACCCTGTAGAGTTAGCCTTATTAGTGCCATTTTACTAGTGAGTTCATCTATGCAGAGAACTTACTTTATTTGTCCAAATATGTTCTCAGTGTTAAATATTATAGCTAAATTGGAGCCCAGGCTGCCTGATTCCAGGCCTGTGGTCCATCCCCCTTGCAGTGACAGAAGTCATAAGAAAGATACTTAGAACTCCAGGATGACTGTCACATTGTTACTGAGATGTGTTAGACAGTGGTCTCGTTGCTAAAAGCAGTAGAAGCCCTTGAGGGTAGTTATCTTGTGCTTTCTACCCACCGTAATGACCACCCCTAATCCAGGAAAAATAACAATTACAAAGAACCTTCCATGTGGACTTTTTTGTAATGTCGACAGGATTTCTCAGTGTGGCTTCATGGAAGGAATACAACAGGAGCACTTCCAGTTCTGAAAGAATGCCCCTCAGAGAAAAACTCACAGCTGGGTTTTCTTCTTTCCTTCTTCAGACACATAAGGGATGGGGCGATGTGTTAGCTGGAGAAAAGGAAAATCCTTCTGTGTGATATGTGTGTCCTTATGAGTCAGTCTTTGGAAGCCCTGGTCAAGTCCTAGAGCGTAGAAACTCTATCCATGCGTTCCTCTCTTTGGTATTGAAGGTGCCTCCAGGCGGGAGCTAGTGGAACGGAGGCTCCCCAGCTGCCAGGACCTGGCCCTGATGGCCTTCTGGACACAGCTGTCAGGGAGACTGGGCTCTGTTTCAAGGGGAATGTGTCATCACCCGACCGCCTGGGCAGTGACAGGGGATGGGTGAGGTGAGAACTCAGAGGAGCCCATTCTAACATACTCTTCTTTCTCTGAATGCTCTTGTCTCTTTGTCCAGGAGCTCTGCTGTCTTTGGCTTCTGCTCTGCTTTGTCTGCCCTCTCTGACTCCAAACTCTCCACGTCAGAGCGGACTGCTTTGCCACCCTACTGGGGAATGTTGCCCTGTGTAGGAGGTCAGCCCCTGAGTGTTTCTGAGCCACACTATTCCTCAGAACACAGCCGAGAAGTGTCTTCTGCCCTCCAGCCAGCCCTCTGGTCCGCGGCAGTTGAGCTAATTAAAGTGAAGAACAGTTGAGCTACTAATGGGCGCCAAGAAAGTGGAGAGGGTCCAATGTGCTTGACTCACGTTGGGAAGAGCTTAAGTTACAGTTTTGAACATTACTTCACTTTTACTTAGATTGTCTTCTCTGCCAGGGCATCCAGTTCTGAGAAAGGATGTGTGACGAGGCTACCCCATCTGCAGCGAATATTTGCTCCATTTTATCTGGCATGTGGTGACTACAGGGTGGGGGTGGAAGGGGAAAGGGGTTTGTTCTCAGCCTGTCCAAGTCACCCTTGGAGGAGGAGAGAGAGGGCACCTGTATGACTACTTTCCTTTGCCCAGGTAAGAAAAAGTAAAGTAATCAAGTTAAAACTGTAATTCAATTTCCTCCTTGAAGAATGTGTTGCTAAATGAATAGATAAGTTCCTTCTCTGATCTGAAGATCTGTGGTAACTCATATCTCCTGAAATGGACTCGATGTGCTTTGTTTCAACAGTTAGACGACCTGGCATTACTGAAAAATGACAAAGGCATTTTATAAGATTTTAGGATGATAACTTGTATCTAATTATGTATTTTCTTAGTCACTGAGGGGCTGCTGCTCATGGTATGGAAAGGCAGCCCAGTTAGACACACCGGGTTAGAATCCCCGTGCCGCCTGGCTATTTGGCAGAAGCAGGTAACTGAGTCTACGACTCAACTTCCTCACTTGCCAAATGAGAGTAATACTAACACCTGCTTCCTTGGATTGTTATGAGGAACTGATGAAATAACAAACATATTAAGCACTTGTTCCAGTGGCTGATTTATACTGGGTGTTCAATTAAAAAAAAAAAATCCTACTTTAAATAATATCTACCTCAGACTGCTGTAAAATTAAATATGCCAATGTATGTTAGGGACCTGCACATAGTAGCTGCATAAACATAAATATTACACCTCCTCTCCCTCTAGTATCATGGTGTCCAGGTTTGTTAAAACGTTACATGTCAGACTGTGCTTACATTTATCTTCTATACTCTAGGTCATTCTGTTGAATTACATTGTGGGTTTTAGTATTCCATCTACCTACCACTTTTAAATCAATATGTCTCCTGAAGGGACCAAATTCTGATTCATACATAGCAGACAAGCAAATTCAACCACAGACATGCATCTCACCAAGCCACCACGTGGAGGACCATGGGAAGATCGTGCTGGACTCTCACAGGTACCGTGTCATTCAGTCAACCTCACACATGTCTGTCTGGTTCAGGGCCATAAACCAGAACTCCTCAGCTTGCCCCTCAGGCCTCAGAAATCTCTTCTAGCAAAGAGTGTATCTACAGGCCTGGCTATATGATTTATAATAGTCCTTATGTATTCTAAGTCATGGGGAGAGGAAGAAGACACTAAATGCCAAGGTTTTAAAGACAGTGCCTCACAGAAATGACCATAAATAGCAGCTCAGGAGGCTGCTTACATGAAGTTAGACCCGCTTAGGACTGGAAGCTGTTATAGGGTGAGCTTATCATAACTTGATTCAAGTGCAATAAGCGAGAACTGGAGAAGATGACCAGTCAGTGTAAGAAAGCCAAGCGGAGATCAGATAACCACATTAAAAAGATTAAAATGTCCAGCCCGCTATAAATGCCTGCTAAAATCCTAAAAAGGAGTCTGGAGAGACTCATAAAATCATAACTAAGAAAGTAAGGGAGCCCTGAAGCTTTAACCAGATGTTCTTGTGATATGAATGACTGTGTTAGTAAATTTTCATCCTAGCAATACAGCTTCATATTGATCTTCTCCTTTTATTAGTCAGTGCTGCTATGAGATTAAATATTGTCTGGAAGGAAATACAGACTTCCCTCTCTAGAAGGCTCTTCTCAGTAACCCAGTGTTTGTTATCGCAAAGCACACCAGGGAGTTTGTAATGAATTGTTCAACAGAGCAGAGGCTTGAGTCTATAAAAAGAGTTATAGAAGGGGTAGCCTTATAGAGAATAACCTCATTTGGGAAGCAAGCACAGTGTGCCGTGCTGAGTGGGAAACCTGTGGAGAGCTGTCTGAAACAGAAATAGACATGAGTATTTATGACCAGAAGCACCACTCGCAATATACAGTGCTAAACACTTAATCTATGGTTAGATTTTACTTCAGATCCAAGCTGAAGTCAGCAGAATTAAATCTTCAAGTGTATTTCAGCAGCCTTAAATCCTTCTGATACTGTTAGCGGTGGCAGGGTTCCAAAATGCATTCTGTTAATAAGACAGTAAAGTATAAAATCGAGTTATCTCCTTCAAGGAGAAAAACACAGAGTAAAAGAAACGAGTCTTGTAAAATTACATTCCCAGCACTCAGGCCTTTTCTACCTGAGTTCCTTTCAATTTACTCTTTTACTGCTAGACCATTCTCCTTGACAAATAGCAGAAAAAAAAGAGAGAGGGAAAAATCATCTTCCACATTTTTTTAACTATGAAGGAAATAGTACCCCTGAAAAAGAGGTTGAGGATTTTTCCTCCTCTTTACAGGTCAGAGGAGGTTAAGGTTTTGCCCATCAGCTTGTAACATGCGGTACGAAGTCTCCGTGGGCTAGCAAAAAAGATTTCAGCAGCTGTTACCTTTCTTTTTCACTTAACATAACTTTTGGTTTACCTGCAGCTAAAAGAAATTTATGCAGCATACACAGGAGTGTTGTTCAAGATCCCAAGGCAACTCCATTCGTTTTCCCTGGAGCAGCATGAAAAAGCTAGTTAAGATATGAAAGGAAGGGAGGATGGATGGATGGATGGATGGATGGAAGGAAGGAAGGAAGAAAGGAAGGATGGGGGAGGGACCACATTCCATACCAACACCCTTTAAACACAGCATTGACCTAAAGCACTACACTTGCTCAAATGAACAAAGTCAAAATGAAATCTAAAACTTCTGAATATCCGCTCTCACAGCCTAGAGTTTCTGCACATACAGAATAAGAGACCACCCACAGTTTTGAGATCCCTGTAGGGCACCTTGGGTGTTAAGTAATGAATTTTAACCTTAACTCTGAATTTCATTGCTTATGTGAGCTTCACTCAAACTCCTTGATTCATCAATATGTATAACTGTTGGCAATTTTATGTTCTTTAGGCAATTCTTTTTTTTTTTTTTTGCCTGTTCAGGAGTTTGAATAAGATAGAAACTCCCTTGTGTTATAGTACTAATGTGAGACAAGAGATTGAGCTGAGGCAATCCATTGGGCGGGTGCAAAAATACATGAAAATACAGATTTATACTCCACTGGAAAACCATGTTATATTTAGCCGAAAATTTAATACAGTGTATTAGTGTTTCCCCTTTAAGGTAGCTCAGGATCTCTTCATAGGTTTGGTTTGGTTTATTTATCTGTAGATGAAAGTATCTGGAAAATACTATATGTAATACTTCAATATAACACTTGTATGTATTGGATAACTTACACCTTGATATATTAGAACAAAGACCCACACACAATTTCATCACAGAGAATTATGAAATTGAGGAAAACAAGACTGTAAAACATAATATAATTGAACCAATTAGAACAAAGAGACTTAGAAGTTTTTAAGAACTATTTTCATTGAGCTAAACAAAATATTTGCTTCTTGAAAGAAAAGCCATGACAAACCTAGGCAACATATTAAAAAGCAGAGACACTACTTTGCCAACAAAAGTCTGTATAGTCAAAGCTATGGTTTTTTCAGTAGTCATGTACGGATGTGCGAGTTGGACCAAAAAGAAGGCTGAGCACAGAAGAATTGATACTTTTGAACTATGCTGTTGGAGAAGACTCTTGAGAGTTCCTTGGACTTCAAGGGGATCAAATCAGTCAATCTTAAAGGAAATAAATCCTGAATATTCATTGGAAGGACTGATGCTGAAGTTGAATTTCCAGTACTTTGGCCACCTGATGCAAAGAGCTGACTCATTAGAAAAGACCCTGATGCTGGGAAAGATTGAAGGCAGGAAGAGAAGGGGATGACAGACGACAAGATGGTTGGATGGCATCACCGACTCAATGGACATGAATTTGAGCAAGCTCTGGGAGATGGTGAAGGACAGGGAAGCCTGGCATGCTGCAGTCCATGGGGTCGCAGAGTCAGACATGACAGCATCTGAACAAAAACAACAAAACGAGTTACATACATTATTTTAGAAACTTTTCTTGGATAACTGCCCAAGACAAAACCTGAAAAGCTCTAGTTAATTCTTGTCCTCTAATTTTTCTGGATTCCAAACGGACCCTTCACTTTCCTGTTATGACATCAGACTTAATGTTTATAGACCACGGTTTTTGAAAGTTGATTTGAGAAACAGTCTAATTGAGATAGGATTTAGGAGATGCCTAATTTACAGTGAAACAACTACAGACTGTGGGTAACTTCTGCAAATGCAGAACCTTTTTATTGTTGCTGTTCATTCCATTTCCTTCAGTTAAAGAGGAAATTATTTTGTGAACTTGTCCTCAAATTCTGGGTGTCCAACCTTGTCAGCGCCTACAGTTCCCAGGACCTGGCTATTAAAACTACTAATATAGTAGTTTACCTGTGAACAGGGCTTCCCTGTGGTAAAGAACCCGATCACCAATGCAGGAGATGAAAGAAATGTCGGTCTGATCCCTGGTTGGGAATATCCCCTGGAGAGGGGTATGGCAACCCACTCCAGTATTCTTGCCTGGAGAATCCCATGGACAGAGGAGCCTGGAGAGCTATGGTCTGTAGGATTGCAAAGAGTCGTAGTGACTTAGCATGCAGCACACATGGTGTGAACAACTCCAGTTACATTTTTACTTTAAAGACTCTTCTCCAACAAGTCTTTCCAAATCCTGCTAGTTGACATTAATGCCTTCCTTCATCTAGCTTCCTGCTAGATTAATTAAAGTTATTTCTGTAAGTGACTTCATGCCAAATTGTGAGCTCCTCAACTAGGTTTCTGCCACTTTTCATATTCCCATCAGTACCCACAACTGTGCTTTTCACATAAATTGTCCCACATAAATGTCCCTTGAACTGAACTGCTTTTCCTAAAAACGGGAAATTAAATCTACCCATAGGGAATGGATGGAGATGAATGAGCGAAGGACAGAAACGTACTCTAATGATGTCAGAGATGAAGCCAACACACACCTGGTCCCAGACCCTTGCTAAGATTGTATGTAAAGCCAAATTAACTTCAAGAGAACTGAATGAGTACAGTGAATGCTTCTCATCCTGGTGCCCCTGGAGAGGATGTGAGCACCATGAGACGAGGTGGAGGAAGAAAGAGATGTTCCTGCCGACCCCAGTGTGATAGACAGACACTCTTCCTACCAGCCTACCAGTCTGTGTATTTCAAAATGACAGCAAGGAAAACAATTTACAGTTGATGCCAGGTGCCCCTGGCTGTGGAACTCCTTCTGTCACGTCAGAGAGATGAAAAAGAGACCCTGTTTTCCATAAACAACTCTGAGCCACATAAATATTGTTCTGTTCCCACTTAGAGCAGTTTCTGTGACCGGTCTTTACTCACCAGCACTAAAATCCTGGCAGGGCAGTCACTCCTGTGTCTATCTACCGTATCAGAGAGCTGTAACTGTCCCGGGATGGAGTGAAGGTAAAATAGAAGAAATAGCTCTCTTATTTTTTAGGAAAGAAAACATAAGAATATAATAATATGATTGACTTCAATTTAACAAATAAACATATATTTCTACATCAAAAGCACTACTTGGTGAAAATTCAAAAGTTGAATGAAATCTGGTTTCTTGTGCTCAAATGGCAAGTAGGGACCAAAAAGAATTACCATCCTCTCTCAGACAATGGATCATCCAGTTAGTTCAATGCTCTGCTCAAAAAGAACAACAACAATGAAAAACTTAGGGAGAAGGTCATGGTTTGTCTTTGATGTCAACCTTTTCATAAATATCTGATGTGTCCTGACTTAGCTGTGAAGCCAAATGTTCATGTGGGTACCACTAATAATAATGGCATAAAGGCACACCAAAGATCATCCAGCCCTGTCTCTGCACACCACCAATGAGGTAACCGAGGCCTCAAGAGGTTAAAGAACTTGTGAAAAGTCTCTAGTTACTTTGCAGCATGACTCACACTAAAACCAGGCCTTCTCATGTTAGCCTATCACTTAGAGCAAAGCTGTCCATGAGTTCATGCATCCATCCAACCGTTTGACACTCATACATTTGTCCATTGTACTGATGCTTCGTAAGCATTTACCATGTGCCAGGCAGGTGCTGGGCTATATGATGAGGATGCAAAGTTGAGTAAGATCTTTCTGTCCCTACAATCTCAAAACCTATAGACAATTGAGATCAGAGAACACGTTATATAAAGCTGATTTTCTTTGGTTTCTGTCATTAATACAGCTCTTGTGAGTGTTTAGGGAGATCTTTCATTGTCTCCTGGCATGGTTTTCAGGTTTAGGTTATATCCTCCCTGGCATTGTCTGGTCAACATGGATCATTTTCTTTGGACCTCTTGTTGAGACTGCTTCACCACTGTTTCCTCTTAGAGAGGAGGTGGCAAGCTGTACAGTGTTTCAGGGATGGATGGCCCGTGATCTGGTGCAGGGTAAAGCTATTATTACAACTTTCTTCAAAACAGTGGCCTTTGGACCTGCAACGCTTCTTTGGAACCATGACTCTCAGACCTTCCTCTTCTTCCCAACATACCTAGCAGGTGATTATCCCAGACACAGGATTTTCTTTGTTGCCTACATTTTTCACCTTTCATTGTCATGCATGAAAGCACATATATGCTGTCCATTCACACGGCCTCCCAAGATGGTTCTAGAGTTGGCATTTTATAAACAAAAGATCTTGGTTACAATTGTTAAGTTTAAAAATTTCACTGGGGACTCCACCCCTCCCCTGAGTTATTCTTAAATTACAAGAGAGAATGAAGGGACAGTTCTGATTCCTGACCCTTTGAAACTCAGCCTTCTTGGATTAGCCACTCCCCTTAGCAGCTGACTCCATAAATGAGCTCATCCTCTGTCTTTATTCCTCATCCAAGGCAAATCCAAGGTAGCAAATCGCACTTTACAGCAATAAAACCTAAAACATTATCCCACAGGAGCCACGGCACCCCCAAAGAGCTCACTAGTATAGTAAAATGTCAGTAGCTCAGAAAAACCAGTGCCCAGGTCCACGATGCACTGTTTCTCATCATTGCCAAGGATACTAAATTATTTTGTCCATGTGTATATGTTACTTAGTGGTTTCCAAAAATGTACCTAATTTATTATCCAATTAGAGGATAAACATTTTTAGAACAGGAACTACATCTCTTATCTACTTTCAAAACAAAACCTAACATATGTATTTTTGAGGCTGTGGATGCAATTTGATGGAAGATCCATTTTGTCCTTAAATTCTAATAGCATCAGTCATTTGTTTAATTGTTGATTGACTATCTTGTATTTGGCATAGTCTTTGTACTCAGGGATGTTGCAACCTTACTGCAAAGGAAAACATATGTGAAACAATTGAAATAAAGGATCTAGAAGAACCTTAAAGTCTATCTAGTCAGTTTCCTTGTAGTAGATATTCCTGCTGTTCACTAATATTTCTGACTCTCCTCTCTTCTGAGTTCCTGGGGAAATTACATTTCTCAGCTCCTTGAACTTTAGGTAGATCTTTGTGGCGTGCTTTGACAAAAAAGAGAGAAAAAAAAAGGAAGGTTTGTGGGTCATATATTGGTGGAAGCATTAAAGAACTGGAGCATACTTCTTCATTTCCTTTCTTTTTAGCAATGAAGGAGGAAGTTTCATGGTTGTCTTAGTCCCTTTGGGCTGCGATAACGAAACACCGTAGACTGGGTGGCTTATGAGCAACAGAAACCTATTTCTTACTGTGCTAGAGGTCAGAAGTCCAAGACGAGGGGCCAGCACTGCTGGCTGAGTACCGTTTCCCAGATCAGACTTCTCGTTGTGTCCTCACAGATGGAAGGGGCAAACTAGCTCTCCGGACTCTTTTTCGTGAGGACACTAATCCCATTCGTGAGGGATCTGCTCTCAGGGCCTAATCACCGCCCAAAGGCCCATTTCCTAATATCATCACCTCAGGCATTGGATTTTTAATAAGTGAATCTGAAGGGATCATACACACTCAGCCCCCTAGCAGTGGTGAAAGACACAAAAGTTGAAACATAGAGTCAAGAGCATGGAGGACAGCTGCCCAGCGCCCCCTCCCCTTCCTTCCTCTTCCCAGGAGACTCTGTGGGAGCTAGAAAAACAGTTTTAGTTGTGGTAGGCCACTGAGATGTAGGGTTATTTGTTATCAATAACTAGTATAACCTAGACTAAATCCTTCACTTTATAGATGATGAAATTTTAAGTGCTAACCTGTGTGATGCCGAACCTCAAAGTATTAAGAAATCAATACAACCATGGACTGGAATGCTGAAGGATGTCTTTATGTCTAACTTGACCTTCTCTCTGTAGGACACCTATGATTAATTCTGGGGAAGTGGTTATGGCATTGGTAGGAGTGTGATGGTGGCAGTGATGAGACGGCCCAGGTCAGGAAGCAAAGACAGAAAGAAAATGGGTACCTAATTATAACAACATTAGTTCACAGCTATGGTGCTCAGCTCATGGCTCAGTGGTAAAGAATCTGCCTGTCAATGCAGGAGAGGCGGGTTTGATCCCTGGGTCAGGAAGATCACCTGGAGGAGGCATGGCAACCCACTTCAGCATTCTTGCCCGGGAAATCCCATGGACAGAGGAGCCTAGCAGGTTACAGTCCTTGGGATCACAAACAGCTGGACACGATTTAGTGACTAAACCACAACAGTGGTGCTGAGCACTTTATTTACATTATCTCATTTAATTCTTACAACCATCTCTATGGAAATAATAATCATAACTATTTCAGCCCTCCTGATGAGATAGTCATGATTACTATTTTCATCTCTTTACCAAGTAAACGGAAGCTTTGAAAACTTTACACTGAACATCTGGAATTTCTTCCCACCATCTACTTTCTTCCTAAGAGTCACGTCTTTACTAATGCAATGAAACCTATGCCCTCCTTTCCTCTGACGATGTCACCCTATTCGTTGTCTTTTTTCCACTATTTGTAACTGCTCTATTTCTACTAGTTCCATTCCTTCACCTTAAGAACTAGGCAAATGACTCCCATTTTAAAATAAAAATTGTTAAAAAGATATAAATCTGAAATAATTATACCCTAATTTGTCTTCAAGTTAGCACACTCTGTCTTCACCCCCTTAACCCATCACAGAAACTTCCCTGGATGATTCACCACTGACTTCTTGGTTCCCAAGTTCAGTGGACAGAAGGAGCACTGATTTTACTGGTTTTATTGCTTAGAGCTAACTTAGCTTCTGAGGTGCTATGCTCGTCTGGATTCTTCTTACTCCTTTACTGTAAATCCAATGTGATGATTTCTCTTTCGCCACTAACCCCATATTTGTGTCTTCAGTCCTTATTCTTCTCACAGAGGACCAAACACTATAGGTGGACTACATGTCAATATGTTAAACCTCCCCAGATCTAAAGCTCTAGAGCAGTTTTCTCTCAAGGATTTCATAAATATGTTTTCTGCCTCTTTATATTCATGTGTTGCCAAGAGCCCTTAAAATAAACAGGTAAAAAACTGAACTCATCCTTTACTACTCCAGACGGTCTCCTTCCCCAGAACTCCTTATCTTCATAAATAACTCCATCAAGATGTGCTTCAAACTGCACATCTGCAAGCCTATTTTCCTCCTCTTTCAATATAATTAGATTCTACAGCTTGAACAAACCATCTAGATAGTGCCCAATTTTTCTCTTTTTTGCCATCCTTGTATCTGGTTTAACTTAAGGCTTTGTCATGCTCATTTTAGCTAGATCCTTTCCTTAATCACAGTAAGACTCCTTCCAAACCAATCTTAACTTCAGCCAGAGCAATCTTTCTGTTCCAATGTGTTCACGTCATGCATGCCTGCATGCTCAGTCACTTTAGCTGTGTCCGAGTCTTTACAACCCTATGGACTTGTAGCCCACCAGGTTCCTCTGTCCGTGGGATTCTCCATTGCCCTCCTCCAGAGGATTTTCCCAACCCATGGATCAAACCCATATCTATTGCCTTGCAGGCGGATTCTTCACCACTGAGTCACTGGGGAAGCCCATGTCATTCCTCTACATCTCTCAATGGTACTTCATTGCATTCTGGATAAAATCTAAACACCTCAGCAGATCCGTATGATCTTTCACGGTCTGATCTATGCTTAGGTCTCTAGCCATTCTGCTGTTACTGTCTTCTTCACACTAATCCTCTGAACCAAGTCAGAGATGTGCTGGCCCAGGAATGAGCTGAGGTCTCTTTTGCTTTCATGTGGTCTCCTCTCCTGAAATACCTTTACTCTTCCCAGTGGCTCCTCTGGCACCTTTCATCTGGCTTCCAGTCACAGTTCCAGTCCTCTCTGTTGTGAGGCCTGGGTGCTCCCATGTTAGTGCTCCTGCAGTGCCTTGAGCACAGTCTCTGATGCTGTCCTCCCATGGCACACTGATCAGATGACTGTGTGCTGAGCACCCTCTTCCAGCTGAAGGTAAACAATGATTCAGTCTGTGCTATATGGGGCTTCCCCAGTGGCTCACTGGTAAAGAATCCACCTGTAATGCAGGAGGCACAGGAGTCATGGGTTCAGTCCCTGGTTCAGGAAGATCCCCTGGAGAAGGAAATGGCAACCCACTCCAGTATTTTTGCCTGGAGAATTCCATGGACAGTGAGTCTGGAGGGCTATAGTCCATAGGCTCACAAAGAGTCAGACACAACTGAAGCGACTTAGTATGCAGCATGCACACAGCATGTTATGTATCTTTTTTATCCCTGTGCCTACAACACCAAATAAAAACAACAGATACTCAGTGAATATTCATTACATAAGTGAATTAATATATATTATTTTAAATAGAGGTTATATTAAAAATTACTTTAAAATTTGGTTCACATGTCCTTCTAAAAATTAAGGGAGAATTTTTTCCCCCCACATGATTGTTTCATAGCTTGGTTCCATTTCTCTTCTCAGATTTATCTGTTTCACAATATAGGGTTAAGGCTTCAAAATAATGCACAAAAATAAAGTCAGCACCTTGTCATCAAGATTTATAGAATGCCCACTCTAGGTGCAGAGTCCCATAGTTATGAGAGAAACACTTGGAAAACAAATGAACTTTTTTTTTTTTTTTTAACTTTGCTTGTCTCATTTATAGCTTAGAAGTTGCTTCTGAACCACAGGTGGGCATAAAGACAGTATGATCTTCAAAGATTACTGATATGTCTAAAAGATAGTTTTTATAATTCAGCATGCTTTCTGAATGAGTGGAGCACACCAAGTCATTCAGTACCTTGATGAAAATATGAGGGCTAGACATACTTCTGTTGAACAAGGAAACATCAGAGTGGAGCCCATATTTTGATTTTTTGTGTGTCTGTGATAATACTGTAAATTGTCTTTTTTCATTTTCTCAATCTCATTAACTTCATTCTCCATTGCTTCATTATTTTCAGAACTGTCTTCTGTGTAGCTGCATTTTTTTCTAACCCACTAATCTGTCAGCTGTTACAGTAGTTTTAATTATATTTTTTCCAATATTTCTTTGCTTGTCATCATTTATTTTTAATTTGCATGCATATATTATTTTTACAATGAAGTGCAAGAATGGCTGCTTGCTATACGTAATGTATAGTTACCAAACTTTTGACAGGGACTTTGCCTCTTGTATCTCACCATGAAATTGCAATTCTGCTACTCTCCCCAGATCCATGCAGAGAAGAGACCCATGTTGGTAGGTTTTGAAGATGGGATCTCAATCAGTGATTGCAATAGATAATCTCACTCTGGTTTTGAGCCTTTAGGCTTTAAGTTGCCATCCTGAGCAGCAGGATACTCTCACAAACCATTTAGAAGGTGGCCCTTAGCCACAAACTCTCTTCAGGGTCATGACTATGACAAACCAGTCTCCTGATATCCAGTGACATGGTACATGAGGAACACCCTGATCAAACAGGAGCATAATGGAGATGGAGCAGGGATTTGGAAGAAGTAGAGCTACAGAGAAAGCAAGTGTTTCTGGAGAGTAACTCAGTCAGCTGCACTAGGACTGAGATTAAAATTCAGACTCAAGGGATTCATGTTCTTTGCAATTGTTCGCATGAGAATTATTGGGACTCTGACTCAAAGCCTGGATGTTCTCTAGTTCTGTTTCTGGGAAGAGAGGGAAGCAAAATCATGATAATAATACCAGATAGTGTTTATTGAGTGCCAAGCACCATTTTAAACTTCTTAAATCTACATGCATAACTTAACTGTGCAACAAACCTATGAAGTATGTACTTTATTATATCCATTTTAAAAATGAGAAAAACCAAGGACTGAGGATAAAGCAACTTGACCAAAATCATACATATTGATAGGTAATGGAGTTAAGAGTTGAACCTAGGCTTTCTTACCCCCAAAACTTTTGCTCTTAGAAACTACATTGATTTAATTTAAAAACACCAGGAAAATGCATATTTAGGAGAAATATTGGAAGAGCAGTTCTTTCTGCCCAACTGTTTAATACAAGAGTGCCCATCTTTGATCTTTGTTTTTTAACTTGCACTCAGATCCTTATAGTCTTACAGTTTTGAGTAACATCTATATGCTGACAGCCCCCCAAATTTAGATCTTCAGTCCAGATCACTTTCATAATTGCAAACCTACACGTCCAATTGCCTTCTTGACATCTCCACTTTGATGCCAGGTGGTTATCTCAGACTTAACAACCCCAAACTGAACTGACTTTTCCCTGTAGTCATATTTCTCCCTCAGTCTTCTGCATCTCAGTCAATGGCAATTCCACTACCCCAGTTGTTCAAGTCAAAACCTAAGTCTTTCTTGACTCTTTCACGCCAATCCAATCTCTTAGCAAATCCTGTTAGTTCCCTTTGCAAATTTTATTTAGAATCAGAATTCTACTCCCACCATTAAACCAGCCTGGTCCTTACCACATTCTGTCTCACCTGAATGACTGTAATAATCTCATAATTGAGTTAACTGCTTCCAATCCCATCCATTTACAGTTTATTCTATACAGGGCAGTCAGATTGACCATTTTAAAATGTAAGTCAGATCGGGTAATCAGTTTTAAAATGGCCTGTAAGACCCCGTGGGGCTTCCCAGGTGGCACTAGTGGTAAAGAACCCAACCGCTAATGCAGGAGACAGAAGAGACACGGGTTTGATCCCTGAATCAGGAAGATCCCCTGGAGGAGGGCTTGGCAATCCACTCTAGTATTCTTGCCTGGAGAACCCCATGGATAGAGGAGCCTGGGGGGCTACAGTCCATGGGGGTGCGAAGAGTGAGACACAACTAAAGTGACTTAACACGCACACGACCCTGTGCGATCTGACTCTCCCTTAACAGAGAAAAGGGTTTGGGGAACACATGTATACCTGTGGCGGATTCATTTCGATATTTGGCAAAACCAATACAATATTGTAAAGTTTAAAAATAAAATAAAATTAAATTGTGAAAAAAAATAGAGAAAAGGGTATTTTTCTCGAGAGAAAAGGATATTTTCTCTTATCTTCTCTTCCTCTCCCTGCTCTACTTTATTCTCATTTATTCTACTTCATGGCTGACTTTACTCTATAACATAAGTTCTAGAACAAAATGGAATCCAGTTCTTCATCGCATATATTGAATGAAACATAAACGCTCTTTGGCCAAACACCTTTCCACACAGTCATGGAAGCAAAAGGTTTGGCAGTCATCCTGGACTACTCTCTTCATCACTCACTGCATTCACTAAGACCGTAGACGTGGCTCTCAAGTCCGTTTTTCCCTCTCCATCTCCATTACCCTACCTGAGTTCATGGCCTCTACCTTCCACCTGAATCACTGCAATAGTTCCCCGAGAGGTTTCTCTTTCATTGGTCTCTCGCTTCATCTATACTCCACCTTATAGACAAAGTTATATTTCTAAAAGACAAATCAGATATCATTTCTTGATTTAAAGAGTCAAGATTCCCCTTTATTTACAGGTTTGCTTTTTGACCATTTTTGATCAAAGATCCCTTTCAAGTCTGACAATACATATGAACTTCCAAGAAAAGTACCAACCAGAGTTTGCATCAAATTTCAGGTGGCTCACGGATGTTCTGTAACTCTCAAAGGAAGTATTCAGCTCCCAGAAACTCAACATTAGCAAACCTTGGGCCATAGGAAAGTGAACCAAAGTTCTTCAGTCTCAGGCCCAAGACCACCATCAGCCTCACACTCCATGAATTCTTTACTCTTCCAGACCAAGCTCAAGGAAAATACTTCCTAATTAGCTCAAGAAGTTTATCTTTCCTCTTCTCTGCCTCCAAAGCACATATATCAATTATCACATTAGATTTTTTTAAATTGAAGTATAGTTGATTTAGATTTTTGCCAAGAAAATGCACTGGTCATAACAAACACCCTCTTCCAACAATACAAGAGAAGACTCTATACACGGACATCACCAGATGGTCAACCCCGAAATCAGATTGATTATATTCTTCGCAGCCAAAGATGGAGAAGCTCTATACAGTCAGCAAAAACAAGACCAGGAGCTGACTGTGGCTCAGACCATGAACTCCTTATTGCCAAATTCAGACTTAAATTGAAGAAAGTAGGGAAAACCACTAGACCATTCAGGTATGACCTAAATCAAATCCCTTACGATTATACAGTGGAAGTGAGAAATAGATTTAGGGGCCTAGATCTGATAGATAGAGTGCCTGATGAGCTATGGAATGAGGTTCATGACATTGTACAGGAGACAGGGATCAAGATCATCCCCATGGAAAAGAAATGCAAAAAAGCAAAATGGCTGTCTGGGGAGGCCTTACAAATAGCTGTGAAAAGAAGAGAAGCGAAAGGCAAAGGAGAAAAGGAAAGATATAAGCATCTGAATGCAGAGTTCCAAAGAATAGCAAGAAGAGATATGAAAGCCTTCTTCAGCGATCAATGCAAAGAAATAGAGGAAAACAACAGAATGGGAAAGACTAGAGATCTCTTCAAGAAAATCAGAGATACCAAAGGAACATTTCATGCAAAGATGGGCTTGATAAAGGACAGAAATTGTATGGACCTAACAGAAGCAGAAGATATTAAGAAGAGATGGCAAGAATACACAGAAGAACTGTACAAAAAAGATCTCCACGACCCAGATAATCACGATGGTGTGATCACTGACCTAGAGCCAGACATCCTGGAATGTAAAGTCAAGTGGGCCTTAAAAAGCATCACTACGAACAAAGCTAGTGGAGATGATGGAATTCCAGTTGAGCTATTCCAAATCCTGAAAGATGATGCTGTGAAAGTGCTGCACTCAATATGCCAGCAAATGTGGAAAACTCAGCAGTGGCCACAGGACTGGAAAAGGTCAGTTTTCATTCTGATCCCAAAGAAAGGCAATGCCAAAGAATGCTCAAACTACCACACAATTGCACTCATCTCACACGCTAGTAAAGTAATGCTTAAAATTCTCCAAGCCAGGCTTCAGCAATACGTGAACTGTGAACTTCCTGATGTTCAAGCTGGTTTTAGAAAAGGCAGAGGAACCAGAGATCAAATTGCCAACATCCGCTGGATCATGGAAAAAGCAACAGAGTCACAGAAAAACATCTATTTCTGCTTTATTGACTATGCCAAAGCCTTTGACTGGGTGGATCACAAGAAACTGTGGAAAATTCTGAAAGAGATGGGAATACCAGACCACCTGACCTGCCTCTTGAGAAATCTGTATGCAGGTCAGGAAGCAACAGTTAGAACTGGACATGGAACAACAGACTGGTTCCAAATAGGAAAAGGAGTATGTCAAGGTTGTATATTATCACCCTGCTTATGTAACTTATATGCAGAGTACATCATGAGAAACGCTGGACTGGAAGAAACACAAGCTGGAATCAAGATTGCCGGGAGAAATATCAATAACCTCAGATATGCAGATGACACCACCCTTATAGCAGAAAGTGAAGAGGAACTCAAAAGCCTCTTGATGAAAGTGAAAGTGGAGAGTGAAAAAGTTGGCTTAAAGCTCAACATTCAGAAAACAAAGATCATGGCATCCAGTCCCATCACTTCATGGGAAATAGATGGGGAAACAGTGGAAACAGTGTCAGACTTTATTTTTCTGGGCTCCAAAATCACTGCAGATGGTGACTGCAGCCATGAAATTAAAAGACGCTTACTCCTTGGAAGGAAAGTTATGACCAACCTAGATAGCATATTCAAAAGCAGAGACATTACTTTGCCAACAAAAGTTCGTCTAGTCAAGGCTATGGTTTTTCCTGTGGTCATGTATGGATGTGAGAGTTGGACTGTGAAGAAGGCTGAGCGCCGAAGAATTGATGCTTTTGAACTGTGGTGTTGGAGAAGACTCTTGAGAGTCCCTTGGACTGCAAGGAGACCCAAGCAGTCCATTCTGAAGGAGATCAGCCCTGGGATTTCTTTGGAAGGAATGATGCTAAAGCTGAAACTCCAGTACTTTGGCCACCTCATGCGAAGAGTTGACTCATTGGAAAAGACTCTGATGCTGGGAGGGATTGGGGGCAAGAGGAGAAGGGGATGACAGAGGATGAGATGGCTGGATGGCATCACTGACTCAATGGATGTGAGTATGAGTGAACTCCGGGAGTTGGTGATGGACAGGGAGGCCTGGCGTGATGCAATTCACGGAGTCGCAAAGAGTCGGACACGACTGAGCGACTGATCTGATCTGATAGTTGATTTACAATGTTGTCTTAGTTTCTGGTGTACTGTAAAGTGATTCAGTTATATTTATAACTGGTTTTATAAATTGTATTCAGTTATATTTATAAATGATTAATTACAGAATATTGAATACACTCCCTGTGCTATACAGTGGGATCTTGTTGTTTATCTATTTTATATATAGTAGTGAGAACCCCAGGGACAGGGAAGCCTGGTGGGCTACCATCTATGGGGTCCACAGAGTCGGACACGAATGAAGCGACTTAGCAGCAGCAGCAGCAGCAGTGTGTATCTGCTAATCCTAAACTCCTAATTCATCCCACCTCCACTCCCTTTCCCCTTTTGTAACCATAGGTTTGTTTTTTATGTCTGTATATCATTAGGTTTTAAGTATTTCTAAATATTTTCTCCCTCTAGAGCTTTCAATTCTTTGGAGAGAGGAATAACATCTAATGTTCGGTTTATGTCCAAGTGCTACCACAAACTTTAGGGCACAGTTGATATTTAGTAAATATTTATTGGGAGACTATATCAAAGGTTAGAAAAAGGAGGGATATTGATTTCTTTGCCCATCCTGGCTGCTTCTATCCTCTCTGATTATCAACCAGAAAAGAGATAACTCAAGTGCATCAAATTACAATGTGATGGTAATTGTATTTAACAAAACCAGTGGTTACCAGTGGGAGAGGGAAGGCAGCTAAGGATCAAGATAGGGTTATGGGATTAAGAGTACAAACTACTATGTATAAAAGAGATGAACAACAAGGATGCATTGTACTACAGAGTAGTTATAGCCATTATTTTGTAATAACTTTTAGTGGAGTACCGTCTATAAACTACTGAATCTCTATGCTGTATACCTAAAACTAATAAACTATTGTAAATCAACTATTAACTCAATTTAAAAAAATAAATAGGGTGGAAGGTGGGCGGGAGGTTCAAGAGGGAGGGGATATATGTATGTACACCTATGGCTGATTCATGTTGATGTATGACAGAAACCAGCACAACATCATAAAGCAATTATCCTCCAATTACAAATAAATTTTAAAAATACCAAAAGGAAAAATAAATAAATAAAAACTTCCCAGGGTAAAGCTCTATGCACTAAAAATTGGGAGCCATTGACCTAAAGCACATTTCTATTCTCTTTTATTTGTGTGTTGGATCCAGGTTTCTTCCTTCTTTTTGTGACTCCCCTTTGTTAAGACTATATTTTACATTTGTCATGACTGGTGATTATCATTTTCTATGTGTTTGTTTTTGTAAGCAGGAAAAGATTAAGAGGAAGATGTTAGATCCTAAAAAGTGGGCTGCTGTGGCTGCTAAGTCGCTTCAGTCATGTCCGACTCTGTGCGACCCCATAGATGGCAGCCCGCCAGGCTCCACCATCCCTGGGATTCTCCAGGCAAGAACACTGGAGTGGGTTGCCATTTCCTTCTCCAGTGCAGGAAAGTGAAAGGTGAAAGTGAAGTCGCTCAGTCGTGTCTGACTCTTAGCGACCCCATGGACTGCAGCCTACCAGGCTCCTCCATCCATGGTATTTTCCAAGCAAGAGTACTGGAGCGGGGTGCCATTGCCTTCTCCGAAAAAGTGGGCTAACAATACTTAACTCACAGGATTACTGTAGGAATTAAATGGATAATATATATATATATATAGTATTTATTTAGCATAGTTCACAGCCCAAATGAAGTGCTCAATAAATGGTAGTTACTAGTAATAGTAGTTATAATAAACAACCCTGAATTTGTCACTTTCCCAATAAGATATTAATATATATTTCAGGATATGTATGTTTGCATGTAGATATGTATATAAAAGAGGAATAGTATCTAATTAATGTAACAATTTTGCTTTTTTGCATTTCTTTTCCATGGGGATGGTCTTGATCCCTATCTCCTATACAAGGTCACAAACCTCTATCCATAATTCATCAGGCACTCTATCTATCAGATCTAGGCCCTTAAATCTATTTCTCACTTCCACTGTATAATCATAAGGTCATACCTGAATGGTCTAGTGGTTTTGCCCACTTCCTTCAATTTAAGTCTGAATTTGGCAATAAGGAGTTCATGATCTGAGCCACAGTCAGCTCCTGGTCTTGTTTTTGCTGACTGTATAGAGCTTCTCCATCTTTGGCTGCAAAGAATATAATCAATCTGATTTCAGGGTTGACCATCTGGTGATGTCCATGTGTAGAGTCTTCTCTTGTGTTGTTGGAAGAGGGTGTTTGCTATGACCAGTGCATTTTCTTGGCAAAACTCTATTAGTCTTTGCCCTGCTTCATTCCATATTCCAAGGCCAAATTAGCCTGTTACTCCAGGTGTTTCTTGACTTCCTACTTTTGCATTCCAGTCCCCTATAATGAAAAGGACATCTTTTTTGGGTGTTAGTTCTAAAAGGTCTTGTAGGTCTTCATAGAACCGTTCAACTTCAGCTTCTTCAGCGTTACTGGTTGGGGCATAGACTTGGATTACTGTGATATTGAATGGTTTGCCTTGGAAACGAACAGAGATCATTCTGTCATTTTTGAGATTGCATCCAAGTACTGCATTTTGGACTCTTTTGTTGACCATGATGGCTACTCCATTTCTTCTAAGGGATTCCTGCCCGCAGTAGTAGATATAATGGTCATCTGAGTTAAATTCGCCCATTCCAGTCCATTTTAGTTCATTGATTCCTAGAATGTCGACATTCACTCTTGCCATCTCCTGTTTCAGATCAGATCAGGTGCTCAGTAGTGTCCGACTCTTTGCAACCCCATGAATTGCAGCACGCCAGGCCTCCCTGACCAACACCAACTCCCGGAGTTCACTGAGACTCACATCCATCGAGTCAGTGATGCCATCCAGCCATCTCATCCTCTGTCGTCCCCTTCTCCTCCTGCCCCCAATCCCTCCCAGCATCAGAGTCTTTTCCAATGAGTCAACTCTTCGCATGAGGTGGCCAAAGTACTGGAGTTTCAGCTTTAGCATCATTTCTTCCAAAGAAATCCCAGGGCTGATCTCCTTCAGAATGGACTGGTTGGATCTCCTTGCAGTCCAAGGGACTCTCAAGAGTCTTTTCCAACACCACATTTCAAAAGCATCAATTCTTCAGCGCTCAGCTTTCTTCACAGTCCAACTCTCACATCCATACATGACCACAGGAAAAACCATAGCCTTGACTAGATGGGCATTTGTTGGCAAAGTAATGTCTCTGCTTTTCAATATGCCATCTAGGTTGGTTATAACTTTCCTTCCAAGGAGTAAGCGTCTTTTAATTTCATGGCTGCAGTCACCATCTGCAGTGATTTTGAAGCCCAGAAAAATAAAGTCTGACACTGTTTCCACTGTTTCCCCATCTATTTCCCATGAAGTCATGGGACCAGATGCCATGATCTTCATTTTCTGAATGTTGAGCTTTAAGCCAACTTTTTCACTCTCCACTTTCACTTTCATCAAGAGGCTTTTGAGTTCCTCTTCACTTTCTGCTATAAGGGTGGTGTCATCTGCATATCTGAGGTTATTGATAATTCTCCCAGCAATCTTGATTCCAGCTTGTGCTTCTTCCAGTCCAGCGTTTCTCATGATGTACCCTGCATATAAGTTAAATAAACAGGGTGACAATATACAGCCTTGACATACTCCTTTTCCTATTTGGAACCAGTCTGTTGTTCCATGTCCAGTTCTAACTGTTGCTTCCTGACCTGCATACAAATTTCTCAAGAGGCAGATCAGGTGTTGTGGTATTCCCATCTCTTTCAGAATTTTCCACAGTTTATTGTGATCCACACAGTCAAAGGCTTTGGCATAGTCAATAAAGCAGAAATAGATGTTTTTCTGGAACTCTCTTGCTTTTTCCATGATCCAGCACATGTTGACAATTTGATCTCTGATTCCTCTGCCTTTTTAAAACCAGGTTGAACATCAGGAAGTTCACGGTTCACATATTGCTGAATCCTGGCTTGGAGAATTTTGAGCATTACTTTACTAGCGTGTGAGATGAGTACAATTGTGTGGTAGTTTGAGCATTCTTTGGCATTGCCTTTCTTTGGGATTGGAATGAAAACTGACATTTTCCAGTCCTGTGGCCAGTGCTAAGTTTTCCAAATTTGCTGGCATATTGAGTGCAGCACTTTCACAGCATCATCTTTCAGGATTTGGAATAGCTCAATTAACGCCCCCACCCGGGGGGGCCATGCCTTCCGCCCCGCCGCTGACCCGCCTGTGCCGGACAGGGAGGGGCTGAGCAGAATCCACTTATTTGGAAACTTGGTGCCTGTTCCTGGATCGTGGTCTGCTGTGCTGGGAGGCCGGGACGCAGGAAGACCCGGCGGTCGTGGGCCGGGAGGCAGAGGGCCCGCGGGTCACTAGGGGCCCCTGGACACTGGTCCCCGTCGGGCGTTTGTGCTGTGGCGGCGGAGGGGACAGCTCTGGGACGAAGACGCACGTGGGTGGCAGAGAAGGAGCCTCTAAGGGCAGCGACTTCGGTGCGTCTTGGTTGACTTGGACGGAGGGGTGTGTCCTCTGGAGGACGTGCTTACTCTAGGTGTAAGGTGACCGGCGCGCTAAGCGCAGGCGGCTGCGACGACCGGCGCGCTAAGCGCAGGCGGCTGCGACGACCGGCGCGCTAAGCGCAGGCGGCTGCGACGACCGGCGCGCTAAGCGCAGGCGGCTGCGACGACCGGCGCGCTAAGCGCAGGCGGCTGCGACGACCGGCGCGCTAAGCGCGAGCGGCTGCGACGACCGGCGCGCTAAGCGCGAAGGCGGCTGCGACGACCGGCGCGCTAAGCGCAGGCGGCTGCGACGACCGGCGCGCTAAGCGCAGGCGGCTGCGACGACCGGCGCGCTAAGCGCAGGCGGCTGCGACGACCGGCGCGCTAAGCGCAGGCGGCTGCGACGACCGGCGCGCTAAGCGCAGGCGGCTGCGACGACCGGCGCGCTAAGCGCAGGCGGCTGCGACGACCGGCGCGCTAAGCGCGGCCGAGAGGAGCCACCCCATGTCCCAGGTCAGAGGCAGAAGCCGGGAGGACCCCATGCCCGAAGGGCAGCGGCCAAGAGGAGTTACCCCACGTCCGAGGTCAGGGGCAGTGGCCGAGAGTACCAGACTGCGATGGCGCAGGAACGGCTGAGAGGAGCTACCCCGCGGCCGAGGTCAGGGGCGGCGGCCGGGAGGAGCAACCCACCCCCAAGGCCAGGGGCGGTGGCCGGGAAGACCAACCGCACGTCCAAGGAGCCGTGGCTGCGTGGGCACAGGAGGGCCTAGAGGCGCTATCCCACGTTGAAGGTCAGGAAGGGCGGCGGTGAGGAGATACCCCTCGTCCAAGGTAAGGAGCAATGGCTGCGCTTTGCTGGAGCAGCTGTGAAGGGATACCCCATGCCCAAGGTAAGAGAAACCCAAGTAAGACGGTAGGTGTTGCAAGAGGGCATCAGAGGGCAAACACACTGAAACCATATTCACAGAAAACTAGTCAATCTAATCACACTAGGACCACAGCCTTGTCTAACTCAATGAAACTAAGCCATGCCCGTGGGGCCACCCAAAACGGGCGGGTCATGGTGGAGAGGTCTAACAGAATGTGGTCCACTGGAGAAGGGAATGGCAAACCACTTCAGTATTCTTGCCTTGAGAACCCCATGAACAGTATGAAAACGCAAAATGATAGGATACTGAAAGAGGAACTCCCCAGGTCAGTAGGTGCCCAATATGCTACTGGAGATCAGTGGAGAAATAACTCCACAAAGAATGAAGGGATGGAGCCAAAGCAAAAAGAATACCCAGCTGTGGATGTGACTGGTAATAGAAGCAAGGTCCGATGCTGTAAAGAGCAATATTGCATAGGAACCTGGAATGTCAGGTCCATGAATCAAGGCAAATTGGAAGTGGTCAAACAAGAGATGGCAAGAGTGAATGTCGACATTCTAGGAATCAGCGAACTGAAATGGACTGGAATGGGTGAATTTAACTCAGATGACCGTTATATCTACTACCGTGGGCAGGAATCCCTCAGAAGAAATGGAGTAGCCATCATGGTCAACAAAAGAGTCCAAAATGCAGTACTTGGATGCAATCTCAAAAACGACAGAATGATATCTGTTTGTTTCCAAGGCAAACCATTCAATATCTCCTGTTTGACCACTTCCAATTTGCCTTGATTCATGGACCTGACATTCCAGGTTCCTATGCAATATTGCTCTTTACAGCACCGGACCTTGCTTCTATCACCAGTCACATCGACAACTGGGCATTGTTTTTGCTTTGGCTCCATCCCTTCATTCTTTGTGGAGTTATTTCTCCACTGATCTCCAGTAGCATATTGGGCACCTACTGACCTGGGGAGTTCCTCTTTCAGTATCCTATCATTTTGCGTTTTCATACTGTTCATGGGGTTCTCAAGGCAAGAATACTGAAGTGGTTTGCCATTCCCTTCTCCAGTGGACCACATTCTGTTAGACCTCTCCACCATGACCCGCCCGTTTTGGGTGGCCCCACGGGCATGGCTTAGTTTCATTGAGTTAGACAAGGCTGTGGTCCTAGTGTGATTAGACTGACTAGTTTTCTGTGAGTATGGTTTCAGTGTGTCTGCCCTCTGATGCCCTCTTGCAACACCTACCGTCTTACTTGGGTTTCTCTTACCTTGGACGTGGGGTATCTCTTCACGGCTGCTCCACAAAGCGCAGCCATTGCTCCTTACCTTGGACGAGGGGTATCTCTTCACTGCTGCCCCTCCTGACCTTGAACGTGGAATAGTTCCTCTAGGCCCTCCTGCGCCGGCGCAGCCACTGCTCCTTGGACGTGGGATTGCTTCTCCCGGCAGCTGCCCCTGGCCTCTGGTGTGGGGTAGCTCCTCTCCGCCGTTCCTGCGCCATCGCAGCCTGGCACTCTCAGCCACCGCCCCTGACCTCGAACGTGGGGTAACTCCTCTTGGCCGCTGCCCCTCCGGCATGGGGTCCTCCCGGCTTCTGCCCCTGACCTCGGACATGGGGTAGCTCCTCTTGGCCGTGCTCTGTGCACCGTCACAGCCGCCCGCACTATGTGCGTCGTCGCAGCCGCCCGTGCGGAAAAGATCAGTTTTCATTCCAATCCCAAAGAAAAGCAATGCCAAAGAATGCTCAAACTACGCACAATAGCACTCATCTCACACGCTAGTAAAGTGATGCTTAAAATTTTCCAAGCCAGGCTTCAGCAATACATGAACCGTGAACTTCCAGATGTTCAAGCTGGTTTTAGAAAAGGCAGAGGAACCAGAGATCAAATTGTCAACATCTGCTGGATCATGGAAAAAGCAAGAGAGTTCCAGAAAAACATCTGTTTCTGCTTTATTGACTATGCCAAAGCCTTTGACTGTGTGGATCACAATAAACTGTGGAAAATTCTGAAAGAGATGGGAATACCAGACCACCTAACCTGCCTCTTGGGAAACCTATATGCAGGTCAGGAAGCAACAGTTAAAACTGGACATGGAACAACAGACTGGGTCCAAATAGGAAAAGGAGTGTGTCAAGGCTGTATATTGTCACTCTGCTTATTTAATTTCTATGCAGAGTACATCATGAGAAATGCTGGACTGGAAGAAGCACAAGCTGGAATCAAGATTGCTGGGAGAATTATCAATAACCTCAGATATGCAGATGACACCACCCTTATAGCAGAAAGTGAATAGGAACTAGAAAGCCTCTTGATGAAGGTGAAAGAGGAGTGAAAAAGTTGGCTTAAAACTTAAACATTCAGAAAATGAAGATCATGACATCTGGTCCCATGACTTCATGGGAAATAGATGGGGAAACAGTGGAAACAGTGTCAGACTTTATTTTTCTGGGCTCCAAAATCACTGCAGATGGTGACTGCAGCCATGAAATTAAAAGACGCTTACTTCTTGGAAGAAAAGCTATGACCAACCTAGATGGCATATTGAAAAGCAGAGACATTACTTTGCCAACAAATGCCCATCTAGTCAAGGCTATGGTTTTTCCTGTGGTCATGTATGGATGTGAGAGTTGGACTGTGAAGAAAGCTAAGCGCCCAAGATTTGATGCTTTTGAAATGTGGTGTTGGAAAAGACTCTTGAGAGTCCCTTGGACTGCAAGGAGATCCAACCAGTCCATTCTGAAGAAGATCAGCCCTGGGATTTCTTTGGAAGGACTGATGCTAAAGCTGAAACTCCAGTACTTTGGCCACCTCATGCGAAGAGTTGACTCATTGGAAAAGACTCTGATGCTGGCAGGGATTGGGGGCAGGAGGAGAAGGGGACGACAGAGGATGAGATGGCTGGATGGCATCACTGACTCGATGGACGTGAGTCTCAGTGAACTCTGGGAGTTGGTGATGGACAGGGAGGCCTGGCGTGCTGTGATTCATGGGGTTGCAAAGAGTCGGACACGACTGAGCGACTGAACTGAACTGAACTGAATGTAACAATATTATATATATTATATAGCTATTTCATATATACCATATATTATATACCATTACATATATACCATATATTCATATAAGATATACCATATATTCATATAAGATATTTCTGATTAGTAGATCATTTGCCTTGCCTTATTTACGTACTCAATTTGTCCTGTCATCTGACTCCTATCTGTCTGTCTAACACTTTGACTATCAGTCTTATCTCTGAGTGTAGAGGTGGTTGAAAATCCAGTCTTATTTAGCACTTAGAAAATTGCTTCATTCTATTAGGAAATTTTTAAACTAGTCAGATGAATCACTATCAAGACTAATTTTGAAAACCGTGTTTGATCAGTGGTACAGTTTTGGTTGATAGCTCTGCTAGTCCCAAAGGAATCTTAACAAAATATTATCAAAGAGGAATACTTTGAAGACAGAAAAGATTACAGGAGGAGGCAAAGTTGGGGAGCAACCATACTTAATAAGAATTCTTCATACAGTTTCTCATTTATTAGACAAGCTTATGAACTGTGAATCATGTTGATTGTGCCCCTTTATCAGTGAGGACCAAACTGAGATTCTGGAAAGATCTCTTCAGTAACACAAAGAAAATGATTCAAGATGATTCTCAAAGATTTTTCTATAGGGGAAAAAGAAGTGAAGCAGTATAAATTTGATTTAAGCCAGACTTCTCTCTCCTGAACTAAAATTTGTCATGATCACAGCCACCCTGCTCTCATTTAGAATTTGTTCATCGTTAGAAATCTCTGTTGAGAATGAAACTGTAACATGAGTTCCCATTTTTTAGTTTGAAGGTTTCAGCAGGGATTCCATCAGCTCCTGAACTCTTGCTGTATGTACCTGACGACTTTCCAGGGGATTGAACAGAACAGCACAAAGAACTCTGGTATTCAGAGAGCTGCAAGTAAGACTCTGAAATGCAGCTTTCAATATGCATTGGCCATATTTGCAATAGTCTCTCTTTAGTTCTTAATATACACGAATATAAAAGCCTTTATTATAATAGGGGTGGGGTGGGGTGGCGAGAAGAGTAGGAAATCCCATGAGAGTTTGAAGAGACAGGGGTATTTAGCTATGAAACAAGGTTTACAGAGGGTGCTGTCAAACGACAGAGAGCAGTCGGAGACGGGGTCTAGAAGCAAGGACATGCTGCTCAGGATGGGGGTGAGAATACAGAAGAGAACAGCTGACACGAGATCCGCAAAGAATTACGTATCTTCTCTGAAGGCTTCACCAGAGCCTCTTGTCAGCTTTTCCTTACTGATGAGCCTTCTCATATTTTCACCTCCCTTCCTTTCCACTCAGATTCCATAATATATCCATAATATATTCCATAATATATATACTTCAGTATCTTTCCTCCTCAACCTTTTGAGGTTGAGGAAAAGGTTGGTATCCTCAACCTTTTCATCTCATTGGCTTTTTTATAGCCAATTATCTGGCTAAATCCTGGAAAATTCTACTTGTCCTTCCGTGTTATCTACCCAGGATGCCAACCACTGCTGGAGAGAACCATGACTGAGCAGTCTGTAAATTCATGGGATGGGCATTCGAAGATGCCAGGCAATCATCATTTCTCCTACTCACTGCTCTGCCCCATTCAGCAGAGCAGCCTTGTCAAATCTCCTGAATCTTTAAATCCATGTCCTCTCAAGCTTCCCTAACACTCTTAGCAAATAATCGCCTATTTTACTGGAAATAACAGATACTGTTGGATAGAAACACCTCTGCTTCCTGCTTCCGACTCCCAAAACTAAGCCCCACTTTATCCACCCCTTCTCTCTTCCCTCCTCACTCTTGGAAAAGAGAGCGTTCTGGGTCACATGACTTCAGTTCTATCAGTTTTCTTCCCCCTGCTCTATCTCTTCAGTTCTCTCCCTGGTTCTTTCTGCTCAGCAAATATTTCTCTATCTGAATTTTAACTTCCCTTCCTTTCCACTCCTTCCAACCCAGCATCTGAAAAGACTTGTTTGCATTTACTCTTTCCCCTCCTTGCCTTTTCTCCCACCAGTCCACCAAGCATCTTCTGGCTCTTCCGAGTCACAGTTCCAATGACTTTTTTAATCCTTATCTAACTTACCCCAGTCACTCTCCCCCAGCCATGAAATTCTTCATATTTTGCTTCTAATCTCCCCACCCTGCTCTTTGTACTCCCATCCACAGTTCATCCTTAAAATATCAGATTTTTGTTCAATTTAAAGATGTTAGACATTTGCATTCATGTGTCAATTGTTGCTCATGACCTCTGGTGTCATTGAATTTTTCTAAATTATTTGCAAAAGATATTTTACATTGTGAAGTTTTTTTTTTGCATTTATTTATTAATTTAAAAAAATTTTTTAAATTTTATTTTATTTTAACTTTACAATATTGTATTGGTTTTGCCATATATCAAAATGAATCTGCCACAGGTATACATGTGTTCCCCATCCTGAACCCTCCTCCCTCCTCCCTCCCCATACCATCCCTCTGGGTCGTCCCAGTGCACCAGCCCCAAGCATCCAGTATCGTGCATCGAACCTGGACTGGCGACTCGTTTCATACATGATATTATGCATATTTCAATGCCATTCTCCCAAATCATCCCATCCTCTCCCTCTCCCACATAGTCCAAAAGACTGTTCTACAGTTTTAAAGTTACCAAAACCTCATAGGCTTGGTCACAAGCACTGCTGGTGCTGCTGCTGCTAAGTCGCTTCAGTCGTGTCCAACTCTGTGCGACCCCAGAGATGGCAGCCCACCAGGCTCCCCCATCCCTGGGATTCTATAGGCAAATACATTGGAATGGGTTGCCATTTCCTTCTCCAGTGCGTGAAAGTGAAGAGTGAAAGTGAAGTCGCTCAGTCGTGTCCGACTCCTAGCGACCCCATGGACTGCAGCCTACCAGGCTCCTCCATCCATAGGCACTGGAAACATTAAAAATTTTTCATTTGCCTTTCAATTTTTAAGAAAATTTTAATATGTTGATCTTTTCCTGTATTAATAGCTTCTATTTTCAGTGTCATGCTTAGACAGATCTTGCTTATGTGTGAAAGTTGCTCAATCGTGTCCGACTCTTTGCGACCCTGTGGACTATATAGTCCATGGAATTCTCCAGGCCACAATACTGGAGTGGGTAGCCTTTCCCTTCTCCAGGGGATCTTCCCAACCCAGGGATCAAACCCAGGTCTCCCACATTGCAGGCGAATTCTTTACCAGATGAGCCACAAGGGAAGCCCAAGAATACTGGAGAGGGTAGCCTATCCCTTCTCCAGGGGATCTTCCTGACCTAGGAATCAAACCAGTATCTCCTGCGTTGCAGATGAATTCTTTACCAACTGAACTATCAGGGAAGCTGATCTTGCTTATACTAATATTAAATAAGAAAAAAATTGAATATCGATATTTAATATTGATCTTGCTTATATTAAATATTGCTTATATTAATATTAAATATTGATATTAAAATTTTTTTCTTAAGAGCAGTTTCAGGCAAAATACAGAGGAAGGTACAGAGATTTCCCATAATTCCCCTGCACCACACATACATTACCTCCTTGATAATCAACACCCCACCTGAATGACACATTTTTTACAGCTGATAAACCTAATGATTACTGTTACATCATTATCAACAAAAGTCCATTGCTTGCCTTAGAATTTGTGTTTGGTATTGTGCATCCTATGGATTTGAAAAAATGTATAATAACATGTATCCATCACTGTAGTATCACAAAGAGTATTTTCACTACCCTGAAAAATCCGCTGTGCTTCATCTAGTCATCTCTTCCTCATCCTGAACCCCTGACAACCACTGATACTTTCATTGTCTCCATAGTTGTATCTTTTCCAGAATGTTATACAATTGGAATCATATAGCCTTATCAGATTGGCTTCTTTTATTTAGTAATATACATGTAAGTTTCCTCATTGTCTTTTCATGGCTTGACAGCTCATCTCTTTTTATCACTGGATATTCCATCATCTGGATGTGTCACAGTTTATCTAGTTACCTACTGAAGGACATCCTGGTTGCTTCCAAGTTTTGGAAAATATAAATAAAGCTGCTATACACATTATGTGCAGGTTTTTGTGTGGACATAAGTTTTCAGTTCTTGTAGGTGAAGTGCCAAGGAACACATTTACTGAATCACACGGTAAGAAAGTCCTAGCTGCCTGCAAAGTGACCACCATCTTGAATTTCCACCCGCAGTGAATGAGATCTCCTGTTGCTCCACATCCTTGTCAATATTTGGTATTGTGTATAGTCAGTGTTCTGTATTTGGCCATTCTAATGGGTGTGTAGTGGTTCTATTTTTCTTCTGATAGTTTTATGGCTTAACTTTTTGATGTTCAAATCTTTATCTGAAGTTTATTTGGGTAGAAATTTATTATGATGTGGAGAAAAGAGTTACTGCTAATTTGTTCCAAATGTTAAGCCACTTGCCTCCCAAATAACGTATTGAATAATCCTTTTCCAAAGATATGTTAAATTTCACCTTTTTTGCTCTATTAGCATCTCGTAATACTTGGACCTATCTCTCGATTCTCTGTTATGTTCTGTTCTTCCTATTTCTGGACCTATTCCTTAATACTTTTAATCACGTAGATTTACAATGCATTTCATTGTTTGGAAAATAGACTTCTAAAACTTTTCTTTTGACCGGTTTTATGCTTTTATTTTCTCAGGTAAACTACAGAAGCATTTGGTCAAATTATAAAGAATAATTCATCATTTATATTTTTGTCACAATTTGTTAAATTTGTACATTAACGGGGAAATATGGACCGCTGTGTACTTTCAAACTTTTTCTTTCAGATGTTATATCTTTCTTTTTTGATTTCCAGGAGAGGACTAACCTGTCCTACCCGTAGATCTCATAGTTTTTGCTAAGTTCACTCCTAAATAATTTACATATTTTGGTTTTCATTACTATTGTGAATGGAATTTTTATGTTCCATTATATTTATATAGAAAGAGGCTGTATATAATTATCTTGATTCCAGATATTCTACAAAACCCACTTAGTAGTTTTAATAATTTCTAGTTTATTGTGTAACAGTTTTTAAGTGTTTTCATCTATTATCTGCAAAAGAGATAACATCACTTTCCAATAAATACAAATTTTTGTAAAATATCTGATTGTAATGTAAACAAATTTCACAAATAAAAAGGAATGGAGATTTTTCTTGTATTTAATTTGAAAGTCTCTGGTTTTATTATTAGGCATGGTGTTTTCTGCTTACTAAACAGATTTTATATCTATGTATTTATTTGTATGCACCTAGAGTATCTCCTCGTGGCTCAGCTGGTAAAGAATCCGCCTGCAATGTGGGAGACCTAGGTTCTATCCCTGGATTGGGAAGATCCCCTGGAGAAGGGAGAGGCTACCCACTCCAGTATTCTGGCCTGGAGAATTCCATGGACTATACAGTCCATGTGGTTACAAAGAGTCAGACACGACTGAGCAACTTTCACCTCTTCACCTCAGAGTATCTTAGGAAGGTTAGCCAGAAACCAGTAACAGTGATGGTGTCTGGGAAGGAGTTTGATGGGACAGTTAAGTAGGGATACAGTTCATGAATATACTTGTGTGTCTTGAATTTTGTACCATTTACATGTGTAATTCATTCAAAACAGAAATAATAGAATTTAAAAATCAAAGAAATATTTATTTTATTATTAAAGAAATTATTTATTTGGTTTTAGTTTCTAAGATTTTTAAAAAATACTTTGCAATGGTGGTGAATTAAACATGTGTTTCTTTCTATATTTATTGCCCTGATCACATGATTTTTATTTGATCTTTGGTTTATTACATCTAACGTGTCTCATTTTAAACCATATTCATTGGTTATTATATTTTAGTTTTTTCTGATGAAATAACTAATGTTTTATTTAGCACCTCTGTATCTGTGGTCATAAATAAGATTGTTTTGCAGTGGGAGTAGTTGTGAAGTTTTGGTCAGGTTTTGATGTCAGTATTCTGAAATAAATTGACAAGTCCTCTAGACTTTCTTAGGCTCAAAAACTTATTTAGCATGGAATTTCTCTTGTGCTTGAAAAATTGAAGGAACTCATCTATAAAACCCCCTGGCTTTAACTTTCTTTTGGAAGATATGTTTTGATAAAATCTTTGATTTTTAAAAATTGCTATAATTTTATTAAAGTTTTCAACAAAGCAAATATGCCTTAGTATTTCTTATAAATTATTGACTTGAAAAACACCTTGGTGCAGTGTGGGTGTGATTTTATATCAAGTCTAGACCATATTGTGGTTATAAATGGTAAAAAAAATATTAAAAAGTGAAGTTATTAATATAAAAAGTTTACTTTCTGATTTTAAAATTACAAAATTTCTTCCATAAATCACTGAATCTTGCTCTCTCAAAATAGAAATACATATTAATATTTGGTAAAAAAAAAATCTGAATTTTTCAACTAATACACATGGTCACACGAGATAAACCAACTCTTAAAAATATTTGATTTTCTGCTCAGAGTCCATAGGAACTAAAATGGAGTAGGAACTAAAATGACAAATTTATCTCACTCTTGAGAACAAATCTCTGTAACTCAACCGTATCTCTGCCACTCATGAATCATCAAGTCTGGCCTTTACTTGTGGGATAAATATATCTGTTATGTATACCTTCTTGTCCTTTTTTGCATAACTATATATTTCTTTCTTTGCATCCACTTTTATTTATTTGCATCCTACTTCTGATACAGTGGAGACCTAACTTGGAGGAAATCAATTAAATCTAGCAGTACTCTTTTGGCTGTGTAAAACTGCTGATCAAAACAGCACATTTGCTGGAGTCCTTACCGTATTTTCTTCAAAGTAGAGGCACGAGCAGGAAAAGGGAGTGAGGTGAACATTTGATCAAGATGACAAGCACCGGTGGATCCCTGCTGCGAGCTGGAACACAAGCCTGATGACATGTATTTGGTGTCATTCTGATGTAGATTCTGACAGAGGCCAATTTATGGTCCAATTTATGTCTTGACTCTCATACGAAGGCCAAGCAAGCTATAAAATGTAATAAGAATTTCTTCAATCAATGTCCAGAGGAAAAACAAATCACTCAGTTACTGACACAATATTGCATCAACACCCCGGTAAAGTTCTCACGAGTGTGTGACATGCCCCCAAGCTACAAAGAGCATGGAGACGAAAACCTGCCGTAGCAACACCACGTCCTTATAGAAAAAGTCCTAAACTTTATAGCTGCTAATAAGTCACTACCTTTCTTTTCCCTTTATTCTAATAATACTTTTATTTGGGGGAGACGGGGAGAGGAGTATTAAATAAATAAATGATACTCCTCCCTTCCAAGACTTCAGTTTCATTCTAATTTCTGACCCGAGTGCTGTGAACTCCTTTCCTCTTCTCCCTACCCCCTTTCCTTCCTATCAGTTCCCTTTTTGCAGAGAAAGTTATTTATTTGTCCCTCGGCAGATCATTCCAACTTAGGCTCCTAGTGAGGTAACGTAGATTAGTCCCTGATCACAGTTTCTCTCCAGCCAGTCGTGGGCTCATGTATTTTCATTCTGTCTCTTGTTTAAATGTTTTCTAACCAGACACACATTGTTAAGCACTGTTACGAGTTGGTGCATGGAGGATTTCAGAGAAGAAAGATGGGAGAATTTCCTGGCTGTCCATGAAGTCTAGTCTAATTGTTTCTGATTTGTTTCTTCCATATCCAATTTTAAGACTGTCACTGTGCAACACACACCCACACCCACACACACAGGAGTACCATTGTGCTCTATTTCAAATGTGGCTTCATATATGTATGCAGTGAGGACTGGAGTCAGAATCATTTTGTTTATTGGTATAGGGGGTGAAAAATGGCTAACGTAAGGCACTTCGTATTTCAAAGTGTTTGCCTTTGGAACATTAGGTAAGTTACAGGGCAGGGCAGGAAAACAGAACACATTTTTTAGAAGTACTTTTCCCTCTTTTTAGAAAAGAATAGGGGAACTGTTAAAGAGGACCTGAAATGCTGAGAAACATTGTGGGGTGTCCTGGATGAGAACTGGGGGCAGCTCTTGTTCACAGGGCTTCCCTGGTGGCTCAGATGGTAAAGAATCTGCCTGCAATGCAGGAGACCTGAGTTTGATCCCTAGGTCAGGAAGATCCCCTGAAGGAGGGAATGGCAACCCACTCCCCTGGTGGGCTGCAGTCCATGGGATGGCAAAGAGTCAGACAAGACTTAGCGACTAACACTTCCACACACTGGTTCCCATACCAGCACTGGTGCTGCATGGCTCTGAATGTGTTGGGAAGGTATTCCTGACTTAGCAGTGCTTCTACAAAGGCCAACACACACACAAGAAAGAGTCTGGCAGTGATCATCATTAGTATTTGGTAATATATCCAATATATTCCTGAAAAGGAATAAGGCTCCATCCAGTCAGGGCATATTTTTTCCGTGCATAGTAAGACCTGGTGGCCTTCTGCATTGACTGGCTTTTCCTCTGGGATCTTCCCTAACTCCACAAGTTCAAAATTAAACACCCCTTCTTATGTTCTGAAAGCAAGGCAACTGTGATTCTCTATTGTCTGGGAAAATCCAGGTCTTGTGAGGCCCAAACCAATACAACTGGGTGGACTTTTAAAAAAATACAAAGCAATTTTCAAAGGTGACTCTATTTTAGATAGATAAAAAAAAAAAAAAATTCCCACAACTTCTTAGAACCTTGGAGATTTGAATTCCCTTGTGAAATGGCATTTTACTAGTTACGGTTACATAGATGTGATTCTTGGGTGCAACCTGGCTCCTCCCCCTACCCCACACCTAGAACCTCTACCAGCCAGCAACTACCGGCACTCAGGGGGCTGGTGCAGGTGAGTAGCTCTGGAAACAAGCTCCTGTCTCTCATATCACTGTTCCTCAACACCGTGTGTTTCTCCTTCCAGCAGATCCAGGTAACAATACAGATATAGTAATTGTACATAGAGTTATGTACTGAGCTCTTTTGTTGTTTATTTCTGTTGAGTAATTTTTCCAATTGTAAAAGTAGTCTGATTTCATGACCGAAGTTTTGAAAATCCCAGAGAATAAACTAAAGAGGAGAATTAGAATATCTGTCATGTCACTGCCATTAAATATTATTATATTCCTTCTGATCTTTTTATTGCAGATATATTTGTATGTGTGTTACATCATTTCATTTAAAATACCCTACTTTTCACTTTTATCATTTTCTAATTTCCTTTCTCATTAAGAACATTTTGAAAGCATGACTTTTAATGGTGAATAATCTCACATTATATAGATCCACCATATTTTTGTAGCCATGTCCCTAACATGATGCAGGATTATGTGTCCCATGCTGGGTCTTACCATCTGAGCCGCCAGGGAAGCCTGTAAATAGGCACAAGACCCTAAAGAAAACTTCTAATGTTTCCAGTCTTCCCATTTTATTTCTTGACCTTTGTGGTGGAGCTAAAACAGAAAACTGGGAGTTAGGTTTCAGGGTGGTAGAGAGAATGAAGGAGTAGAGGCTGGCTAAAACTTGCTATATTAAATGTTGATTGCCTCGAAATTCCCAACACCAAAACATCTATTAAACCTATAAATAAAAATTAAGTGACAGTATTTTTCTTTATACTTACAACCCTACCAAAATGTTAAGCACAGATTTAGATATACAGATAAATTAATGGATAAAAAAGACAGTAGATTCTATTAAAATATCACCCTGAGAAACGGTTTACCCACTTAATTGGAATGATGGCCAAGGGAGAAATTTAAAGCAAAGAATTTCAATGACTAAACAGATGAACAAATGGCTCACTTAATTCATTTCCATGTCATATCCAAAAGTCTATTCAAAAGAATGTTCCCCTGCATTGCCCCAGGGGTTGTTTTTTCCTGCCCTGCTCTGAATGTATACAGACATTTAAAATTCATGTTTGGTATAAAAATCATCTATATGTGTCATGTTAAATGTCTTGGGTTCTACTTTGGAGTCTCAGAATTCTGACCAACACCACAAGAATAACATAATCGGATTTTAAAGAAGTCTACCTTGGGTTTACAGGATGGCTCCCCAAGCAGGAAGACTTCTAAAAACATTTCAATATAAAGCATTCATTTGTGACTCAGGTATACTTAAGATGGAAGAAACTCAGACTTGGATTGCAAAAACATTTGGGGAGCATGTGCATTGTGCCAGAAATTGGCCAGTATGCTTTCACATTGCTCATCTTATTTAATCCTCAAAAGAATCCTCTGAAGAAGGATTCTTAAATTTATTTAATGAGTAAAGGCAGTGAGACTCAGAGATGTTTAGTGAGAAGCCCAGAAACCTCATCTGTTTACTTATCTATTCATTCAGGACAATTTTTTTGAGCACATATTCTGTGCCAGGCCCAGAACAACAGTCTTAGGATACATAATCCCTACATTCAAACTGGTTACAATCTTGTGTACTTTACTGCTAGACCAGTAAACAGTGTGAAAATGCAGCAATAGGAGTACAGTGGTGTCGTGGAATCACATAGGAGTGATATACAGCTTAGGTTGCAGATGGTGGGCTCAGTGAAAGCTTTACAGAGGAAGATATAACTAAACTAAGGAAAAGATGCCCCAATAAAGACTGGCGGGGCACTGGGCAGAATGGTTAAGAGTATTCTAAGCAGTTGTTCAATTGTCCAGTCATGTCTGACTCTTTATGACCCCATGGACTGCAGCATGCCAGGCTTACCTGTCCTTCACCATCTCCCGGAGCTTGCTCAACCACATGTCCATTGAGTCGGTGATGCCATCCAATCATCTTCTTCTCTGTCATCCCCCTCTCCTCATGCCTTCTATCTTTCCCAGCATTGGGGTCTTTTCTAATGAGTTGGCTCTTTGCATCAGGTGGCCAAAGTATTGGAGGCTCAGCTTCAACATCAGTCCTTTCAAATAATTTTCAGAGTTGATTTCCTTCAGGATAGACTAACTTGATCTCCTTGCAGTCCAAGGGACTCTCAAGAGTCTTCTCCAACACCACAGTTCAAAAGCATCAATTCTTCGGTGCTCAGCCTTCTTTTTGGAGCAACTTGCACATCAGTACATGACTACTGGAAAAACCATAGCTTTGACTATACAGACCTTCGCTGGAAAATAATGTCTCTACTTTTAATATGCTGTCTAGGTTGGTCTTAGCTTTTCTTCCAAGAAGCAAGCGTCTTTTAATTTCCTGGCTGCAGTCACCATCTGCAGTGATTTTGGAGCCCAAGAAAATAAAGTTTGTCATTGTTTCCATTGTTTCCCCATCTATTTGCCATGAAGTGATGGGGCCGGATGCCTTGATCTTAGTTTTTTGAATGTTGAGTTTTAAGCCAAATTTTGCACTCCCCTCTTTCACTTTCATCAAGAGGCTCTTTAGTTCCTCTTCACTTTCTGCCATAAGGGTTGTGTCATCTGCGTATCTGAGGATACTGATATTTCTCCCAGTAATCTTGATTCCAGCTTGTGCTTTATCCAGCCTGGCATTTCTCATGATGTACTCTGCATATGAGATAAATAAGCAGGGTGACAATATACAGCCTTGATGTATGCAGTTCTCACCTTTGAAATTGTTGTTCCATGTCTGGTGCTAACTGTTGTTTCTTGGCTTGCATACAGGTTTCTCAGGAGGCAAATAAAGTGTTCTAGTATTCTCATCTCTTTAAGAATTCTCCACAGTTTGTTGTGATCCACAGAGTCAAAGCTTTGGCATAGTCAATGAAGCAGAAGTATATGTTTTCCTGGAATTCTCTTGCTTTTTCTATGATCCAATGGATGTTGGAAATTTGATATCTGGTTGCTTTGCCTTTTTCTAAGCAGAGGGTAGAGCAGACATAGAAGGCTAATAGTGAAGAAGAGCATCATGTATATTAAGATAGGAATGGGTTTCAAACAATGGGTGAGTGGAGTGCAAAGTTAGAGCTCTCTGAGCAATACAGCCAAAGAAGTAAACATTAAGGTTTTATGAATCAAAACATTTAAAGTTAATATTAAATCCAAAGGAAAGCCTTTAAGTGTGTTAAGCAAGGACAGACATAGCCAGTTGTGTGGTTGATAAAAAGAATTCTGATTGTTGTTGGAGAATGTATTATGGGCTCTAAAAGTGTGAACATAGAGAAGAATTAGGAGACTACTAGGTAATCCAGGTAAGAAAGATGATGGCCTGACCACAAGACAGTGGTAATGGGAAGAATAGATTTGAGAATCATTTATGAGAAGGAATTAATACAAAATGAACTTTTACTGAAGGATAAAAGGGAAAGGGAGAAAAGCTATGACTTGTCTGGAGAAATGACAATACCATTTACTAGGATAGTTAATATGACAGAGGAAGGGAGGTCTGACTGCCAAAGATCAAGAGCTGGTTTTGAGCAATCAGTTTGTGGTGCCAGTAGATGTTAAGTTGGAGATGTCCAGTAGATAGTTGGACTGATGAGCCTGAAGACTGGATCCATGGGTGTAAATAAAAACCAACTGAACATAGGTGTTAATAGAACCCACTGCTGCTAAGTCGCTTCAGTCATGTCTGACTCTGTGCGACCCCAGAGATGACAGCCCACCAGGTTCCCCCATCCCTGGGATTCTCCAGGCAAGAACACTGGAGTGGGTTGCCATTTCCTTCTCCAACGCATGAAAGTGAAAAGTGAAGTCGCTCGGTCGTGTCCGACTCTTAGCGACCCCATGGACTGCAGCCCTACCAGGCTCCTCCATCCATGGGGTTTTCCAGGCAAGAGTACTGGAGTGGGGTGTCATTGCCTTCTCCAATAGAACCCACACAGGGAGGTTAATGAAATATAATTAATGAAAGGAGAAAAGTCCATAAAGATGACCAAGAAAGACTGACTGGAGGTGTATAAGGAGAACGTAAAGAAGGTGTGATTTCAGAAACCAGAAGGGAATATGGGACTTTAAGAGGGACGAGCTAATTTGCAATATTATATGTGGTCCAGTAAGATAAGTACTGAAGTTTGCCCATTTGCTTCTGCAAATAGGAAGATATTGGTGACATTACCTGTGTCATCTTCATGGAAGTAATAGTAGAAATCATACTGTTGTGAGTCTCCCATCATTAAATCAGAGATGAAATGGAGACAGAGGGCTAGCTTACTCTATTGGGAAGTCTAAGGAGGAAGGGGAAAGATTGTATAGTAGCAATTTCAAAAGACAGTTCTGTAAAATGCAGTTTCATGTGGTTGTGGATGTGGATGTGGATGTACAGTTCAGTTCAGTCTTTCAGTCATGTCCTACTCTGCAACCCCATGGACTGCAGCACCCCATCACTAATTCCCTGGAACCTACTCAAACTCATTTCCATCGAGTTGGTGATGCCATCAAACCATCTCATCCTCTGTCGTTCCCTTCTCCTCCCGCCTTCATTCTTTCCCAGAATTGAGGTCTTTTCAAATGAGTCAGCTCTTTGCATCAGGTGGCCAAAGTATTGGAGTTTCAGCTTCAGCATCAGACCTTCCAACGAATATTCAGGATTGATTTCCTTTAGGATTGACTGGTTGGATCTCCTTGCAGTCCAAGGGACTCTCAAGAGTCTTCTCCAACACCACAGTTCAAAAGCATCAGTTCTTTGGCGCTCAGCTTTCTTTACAGTCCAACTCTCATACCCATGCATGACTACTGGAAAAACCATAGCTTTGACTATGTGGATCTTTGTTGGCAAAGTGACGTTGTTGCTTTTTAATATGTTGTCTAGGTTGGTCATAGCTTTTCTTCCAAGGAGCAAGTGTCTTTTAATTTCATGACTGCAGTCAGCATCTGCAGTGATTTTGGAGCCCCAAAAAATAAAGTCTGACACTGTTTCCACTGTTTCCCCATCTATTTCCCATGAAATGATGGGACCAGATGCCATGATCTTAGTTTTCTGAATGCTGAGTTTTAAGCCAACTTTTTCACTCTCATCTTCCTCTTTCATCAAGAGGCTCTTTAGTTCCTCTTCACTTTCTGCCATAAAGGTGGTATCATCTGCATTTCTGAGGTTATTGATATTTCTCCAGCAATCTTGATTCCAGCTTGTGCTTCATCCAGCCCAGTATTTCACATGATGTACTCTGCATATAAGTTAAATAAGCAGGGTGACAATAAACAGCCTTGACATATTCCTTTCCCAATTTGGAACCAGTCTATTGTTCCATGTTCAGTTCTAACTGTTGCTTCTTGACCTGCATACAGATTTCTCAGGAGGCAGGTCATATGGTCTGGTATTCCCATATCTTGAAAAATTTCCCACAGTTTGTTGTGATCCACACAGTCAAAGGCTTTGGCATAGTCAATAAAGCAAAAGTAGATATTTTTCTGTAACTCTCTTGCTTTTTCGATGATCCAGTGGATGTTGGCAATTTGATCTCTGGTTCCTCTGCCTTTTCCAAACCCAGCTTGAATATCTGGAAGTTCATGGTTCATGTACTGTTGAAGCCTGGCTTAGAGAATTTTGAGCATTACTTTGCTAGCATGTGAGATGAGTGCAATTGTGTGACAGTTTGAACATTCTTTGGCATTGCCTTTGGGATTAGAATGAAAACTGATCTTTTGTAGTCCTGTGGCCACTGCTGAGTTTCCAGATTTGCTGGCATATTGAGTGCAGCACTTTCACAGCATCATCTTTTAGGATTTGAAATAGCTCACCTGGAATTCCATCACCTCCACTAGCTTTGTTGGCAGTGATGCTTCCTAAGACCCACTTGACTTCGCATTCCAGGAGGTCTGGTTCTAAGTGAGTGATCACACCATTGTGATTATCTGGGTCATGAAGATCTTTTTTGTACAGTTCTTCTGTGTATTCCTACCACCTCTTCTTAATATCTTCTGCTTCTGTTAGGTCCATGCCATTTCTGTCCTTTACTGTGCTCCTCTTTGCATGAAGTGTTCCCTTGGTGTCTCTGAGTGTGTGCATATGTGAGAACACAGTATTTCTGTTTCCTCTGTGTGCCTATGTGGCTTTGCTCTGCAGAGTTACTTTGAAACTAGGTCTTCTGATTTTATTCCAAGACTTTTCCGTTTACCACAACTCAAAAACTGTGCTATAAAATTGTTTAAAAGAATCTAAGGGACAAGTGAGCCATTGCCCTAAAACCTAGGCTAAGTAGTTTTTATCCCATTAGATTAATAAATGGTAAATACATGTGATACACTATGAAGACCAGATATTCTTATGCAAATGACTTAGAAAAATGGCAGGACTAGTAGGGAGTAGCACAAGAGCTGAACTGTTACTGAACAGCTCATTTGGAGGGAGACAAAGAAGCAATGATGTAGCTAACTTTGAGTATTAGATTTCTTCCCTTGGATTCTAAAATTTTCAAGCAAATTCTAAGAGGGAAGAAGCTTGTCTTGATAGTTGATAATTTTTGCACCATATTGGGAATATTTCCATAATATTTTTGGGGGGGAAATGGGTCATTCCTTTTTTCTCTAGCTGTAGAGAAATGACTTTTAGGGTAATGACTTAGGGTGCTTAACAGACCTATTGTCTATTAGCACCTCTATCTTAGGGTGAGCAGAAAGGAAAATATTATGAAATTTAAATCAGCTACCTTTATTAATAATTTAAGTCTTTGTAATAAAAAGTCTACAATTATAAATAATTGTATATAGAAAGGTCTCCACTCCTTAACAATTCTTGGCTATAATACAACAGGAAACTAACAGTTGGGTGTACTGAAGCAAAAAGTCTGTTTCATTGGAATGAGACATACAAACAATCTGGAAATGAAATTTAAAAAGCAATTTTATATACAATACATCAAAGAAGATAAAACATCTAGGAATAAATTTGACAAGAAAAGGACAAAATTTGTTCACTTAAAACCTCAAAATGTCATTGAAAGAAATTAAAGAAGAACTAAATAAATGGAAAGACATCCCATGTTCATAGATTGGAAAGGTAAGTATTGTTAAGATGGCAATACTCTCCAGATTGGACGACAAACTCAATTAAATCCTTGTAAGATCCCACCTGCCTTAAAGCAATTGACAAGCTGATTCTAAAATTTATATAGAAATGCAAGCCAAACAATCTTAAAATAGAAGAATGAAGCTGGAGAACTTATACTCTATTTAAAAAATTACTGCAGTACTATACTACACAGTATACAGCAATATAGACAGTGTAGTACTATTTACAGGTTAGATTCACACACACACACACATATGTATGTATGTATATATATATATATATATATATATATTGCATTCATATATATATGAATGGAATAGAACTGAGAATACAGAAATAACCTCTTACAGTTGTGGTCAATTTTTAACATGATTTTTAACAAGGAAACCAAACCAGTTCAATGTGAGAAAGAGAAGTGTTTTCAATGAATGGTGCTGGGACAACTAGAATCCTCAAACAAAAGACGGAAGCTGGAATTCTACCTCACACCACATACAGAAATTAACTCAAAACTGATCAAAGACCTAAATGCAATGACTAACACTACAACATTTGTAGAAGAAAACATAGGCATAATTCTTTGTGGTCTCAGATCAGGCAGTGATTTCTTAGATATGACATAAAAAGCACAAGCCACAAAAAGAAAAGGCAAATTAGATTTCATTAATATTTAAAACTTTTGTGTTTTTCAAAGGATATAATCAAGAAACTGGAAAGACAACACACAGAATGGGAGAAATACTTGCAAGTCATACAACTGATAAGGGACTATTATCCAGAACGCATAAAGAACTCTGAAAATTGAACAACAAAAAGACAAATAATACTATTAAAATATATTCAAATAGACATTTCTCCAAGGAAGATATACAAATGGCCAATTAAGTATGTGAAAAGATGCTCAACCCCATTAGCCACCAGGATAAAGCAAATCAGAACCACAATGAAATACCACTTATTATCTACTAGGATTGCTATAATCTAAAAGACAGACAATATCATGTGTTGGCCTGGGTATGGAGAAACTGAAACTCTAATACATTTCTGGATGGGATGTAAAATGATGACACTGCTTTGGAAAATAGTTTGGCAGTTCTTTATGTTAAATATACATTTACTATATAGTGTAGGAATTCCTCTCATAAATATATATTCAAGAGGAATGAAAACATACATCTACATTAAAAATTTGCACATGAATGAACATACAGCATTATTCATAACAGTCAAAAGCTGGAAACAACTCAAACGTCTCTCACTTACCTAACAAATAAACAATGTGATACATTCATATAAAGGAATATTATTCAGTCATAAAAAGTAATGAAACACTGATATATGCTACAATATGATGAACCTCAGAAACATTATGCTGAGTGAAAGAAGCCAAACACAAAAGGCCGCATATTGTGTGATTCCATTTGTATGAAGTGCCAGCATAGTTACATCCACAGGCATGGAAAATATTAATAGATCATTGCTTGCCAGAGGCTGTGGGGAGAGCAGAATAGGAGTGACTGTTAATAGGTGTATGTGTGTGTGTGTGTGTGTGTGTGCACACACGCGTATAGATGCTCAGTCATGTCCAATTCTTCGTGACACCATAGACTGTAGCCTGTCAGGCTCCTCTGTCCAAGAAGATTCTCCAGGCAAGAATACTGGAGTGGGTTGCCATTCCCTTCTCCAGGGGATCGTCCCAATTCAGGGATCCAACCTGAGTTTCCTAGCCTCCTGCATTGGCAGGTGGGTTCTTTACCACTAGTGCCACCTGGAATGAATATATATATATATACCATAGAGTAGGCCCAGCACCAGGAGCATAGCTTATCCATGGAATCTGTGCAGCCAAGGACTATCATAGGGGAGGGAACTGTCCCTGTCTTAGACACCTGGGCAGTCAGTTCACTTTCCCGTCTTCGAATTTCCTAAGCAGTTAAAGAGCCTTAGCCCAGAAGGGCTACCTCCAGTCCCTTCCATCTCTGTCAGGGTCTCTGAATATCAAGGAAAGCCTGTCTAGACAGGCTAGGCAGAGCAACGATACTTTCACAATATGGGACTGGCAGACCACGATCTTTTAGGATAACCAACAAATAAAAACAGAACAAACCCCAGTACAGTAATCAGAGACTAGACCTAATTTGAATTCTCTGTGATGAAATGCAATCTTTTCTTGCTGCTTCAAAGACATTGGAACAATCCTCAACGAACAAGCAGAGCCACCTTCAGAGTAAGATTAATCAGAACAAAGGCCACCAGCTTAGGGCAGAGTACACGGTGCTTGATGCCCAAGGACCCAGGCCTGGGTGGTACAGGCCTGAAGATGATGCAGTATTTCAGGAAGGCTATGATGGGGATGTGGGAGAAAAGAAAAAATGAACTCCCCAACTGAAATCACCCTGAGGCTTTTGTAATCTAGACATGTTCACACAGTTGTCTAGGATCCTTCCCACCTGTCCAGTAAACAGGATAACTCATGGCACTTCTATGGTTCTCCTCTCATGGATACTTGGACTAAAAAGAAAAATGGGGAGAGGACGAGAGATACAGAGGTGGGTTTGCCACAGCCTTACCCCACTTGTAAAGCATCAGGGAGTGATAGCTTCCTGAAAATGAGGTGCTTTGTGAGCTAAGGAAGGTCAAGGCGAGCTGATAAAGAGCTGGGCTTTGAAGCTCAGGCTGCCAGGGTCGGAATTCTGACTCTGTGACCTACTAGGGGTGTGATTTGGGGTCAACATTTAGTCTTTATGAAATTCAGTTTCCTTATCTGTAAAGTGGTTTAAATTCCTACCCCCAAAGAGTTGTGAGAATTAAAGGAAATAACATATTTGTTAAATGGTAGATATTATTTTAAACAACAATGACAAAATGCCATTGTACCTGGGCTCATGATTGCTCTGTTTTTAATCCTATTCCCCCAACATGTTCTAATTTGACTTAGATTTAGCTACAGCAGAGTCTATCCAACTGTGTTCTTTGTATGAACACGATTTGATGCATATTTATTATGGCATGTGTTCAGTTTTCATTCCAATCCCAAAGAAAGGCAATGCCAAAGAATGCTCAAACTACCACACAATTGCACTCATCTCACACGCTAGTAAAGTAATGCTCAAAATTCTCCAAGCCAGGCTTCAGCAATACATGAACCATGAACTTCCTGATGTTCAAGCTGGTTTTAGAAAAGGCAGAGGAACCAGAGATCAAATTGCCAACATCTGCTGGATCATGGAAAAAGCAAGAGAGTTCCAGAAAAACATCTACTTCTGCTTTATTGACTACGCCAAAGTCTTTGACTGTGTGGATCACAATAAACTGTGGAAAATTCTGAAAGAGATGGGAATACCAGACCACCTGACCTGCCTCTTGAGAAATCTGTATGCAGGTCAGGAAGCAACAGTTAGAACTGGACATGGAACAACAGACTGGTTCCAAATAGGAAAAGGAGTATGTCAAGGCTGTATATTATCACCCTGCTTATTTAACTTATATGCAGAGTACATCATGAGAAACGCTGGACTGGAAGAAACACAAGCTGGAATCAAGACTGCCGGGAGAAATATCAATAACCTCAGATATGCAGATGACACCACCCTTATGGCAGAAAGTGAAGAGGAACTAAAAAGCCTCTTGATGAAAGTGAGAGGAAAGTGAAAAAGTTGGCTTAAAGCTCAACATTCAGAGAACGAAGATCATGGCATCTGGTCCCATCACTTCATGGGAAATAGATGGGGAAACAGTGGAAACAGTGTCAGACTTTATTTTTGGGGGCTCCCAAATCACTGCAGATGATGACTGCAGCCATGAAATTAAAAGACGCTTACTCATTGGAAGGAAAGTTATGATCAACCTAGATAGCATATTCAAAAGCAGAGACATTACTTTGCCAACAAAGGTCCTTCTAGTCAAGGCTATGGTTTTTCCTGTGGTCATGTATGGATGTAAGAGTTGGACTGTGAAGAAGGCTGAGAGCCAAAGAATTGATGCTTTTGAACTGTGGTGTTGGAGAAGACTCTTGAGAGTCCCTTGGACTGCAAGGAGATCCAACCAGTCCATTCTGAAGGAGATCAGCCCTGGGATTTCTTTGGAGGGAATGATGCTAAGGCTGAAACTCCAGTACTTTGGCCACCTCATGCGGAGAGTTGACTCATTGGAAAAGACCCTGATGCTGGGAGGGATTGGGGGCAGGAGGAGAAGGGGACGACAGAGGATGAGATGGCTGGATGGCATCACTGACTCGATGGACGTGAGTCTGAGTGAACTCCGGGAGTTGGTGATGGACAGGGAGGCCTGGCGTGCTGCGATTCATGGGGTCGCAAAGAGTCGGACACGACTGAGCGACTGAACTGAACTGAACTGAACTGAAAATCCTAAGGATCAGACAGAACTTTTTCACATTCTTGACCCAAATATACATAGCAGCTGTGTGACCCTAATAAAAAAGTTTAATCTTTCCAATATTTATTTCAAAAATATATAAAGTGGAGACATTAGAAGGTATGATGTCTAAAGTCTTTAGAATAGTACTGGGGAAGCAACTAGTATAAATATAGTTCTCCTCCTCTTCCTCCTCCTTCTCACATATGCTAAGTTACCTCTATTCAAACTTCTTCGAGGGCTCCCCAGGTGGCACTAATGGTAAAGAACCTGCCTGCCATTGTAGGAAACGTAAATGTGATTCAATCCCTGGGTCAGAAAGGTCCCCTGGAGGAGCGCATGGCAACCCACTCCAGTATTCATGCCTAGAGAATCCCATGGACAGAGGAGCCTGGTGGGCTGTGGTTCATAAAGTGGCCAAGAGTTGGTCACTATTGAACCAACTTAGCATGTATGAATGCATGTTTCTTGGGATAATTCAAATCAGTTAAATTATTTTCACCAGCTCAACAACCAACAACCTGATGGATAACTTATTTAACCATAGTAAATTGTAGAGATAGTGCAAGTGGCTGAAAAATGCAAACTAGCCATTGTTATGGTCTGGAGTGACTGCTAAATGGGGAAACTGTGTTAGTTTTAAAAGTAATATCTAGAGAAAATCTTTTGCAGTTTACCTTGTATCTCTGTCTGTCTGTCTGTCTGTCTCTCTCACGCACACACACACTCCAGGCTTTAACTTAGCCCTTCCTTCAGAAGTACTCAACTTTGCCTTTCATTTCTTTTCATATAAATGTAGAAATAAATTTCTCCAATTTACTGAAAAGTATCTCCCAGAGGGACCGAGGGAGGCAGGAAATTAAACTGTGGCTCTGAAATCATTTCAGCACTCCAGCTTTCCCCCACAAATGTAAATTTAGGGAATTCCACTTGTCAAAGTCCTCTTTGAAGCTTTGAATAATTGGATCCCAATTATTCTTAACCACATTATTCAGGCCTATGTTCAACTTAATATCTAAATAGATTACTTTTTTTTTGCTACCTACTAAAATTCCCCAAAGTGAACCTTGCCACATTGTGCTCTTCAGTTAAGAGTGAAATTTCTGACTAAAAATGTTTTTACTCATATTCCGAGATGGCTGCAAAATCCTCCATGATAACTAAAGCTATGCGAATTGGCATTGCATTGAATGGGTATCAACTTGCAGTATAAACGTGCTCAGGAAGAAGGAATCACTGTACTTTGTACCGATCACTTTAATACCCAAGACATCTTCCTTCTTACTAATAGCTACTCCTAATGGCTAAAAAGTCAAAACAGACAGCAGAGAATATAAAGGAAAGTCATAGTGTCTGAAAAGCATCCCTTTGAACAGGTTGAATACAGTATAAATTACATGTTCTTACTCTACTTTCAAAAGGAATTAGTGTTTAAAATCGTGCCATGCACATATTCTTGTTATATAATTTTCTTTTGATTTTCTGTTTCATACAAAGCACTGTTATCAACTGGCTACACTATATTTTTGTGTGTAGTGAATATCAATGCTGTCTTTCAGTTTTGCAAGAGAAAATAAGAGAGTAGCATGAAAACTTCCCTTCAATTGATTTTAAAAATAGACGTATCTTCATGGAGCACAGAGAATCAAGATGTTAGTGTTATCTTTATAGTAGACACATATCATGACTGAAAACTATTTACTAAACACCCGGGTGTTGTAATAGATGTCTCCTCTCTTCCAGGTATTTAAAATCTAAATCTGCCGTTATTACATTGGATAAATGTTCGCAGAATGGAGGCGGCGCGGAGTGGTGGGGGGTTAAACTTGTAAAGTGTCTGTTATGAGCCACGCCCTGAGCTTGCTATGCACTTGTTAGACCCAATCTCACTTAATCCTCACAGAAACCAAACTCTTTAGGATCTTCAACGTGCTCAAGTTTTCACTTGTTGTAGGTGGGAGAGTTGTTATCCATGCTCAGTTCTCTCCAATACCACAGCGTATTTATTCCATTATACCCATGGGTATTATAATGGGGAACTTTTTTGTCAGCCTCTGGATACGTTTTGATATCATGACTGCTGGAGGGCAATGAGTGGGTAAAGGACGGAGATGCGACTTATCATGCAACAGTGCAAAGGACCACCCCGCTTAGCCCTCTATGCCAAGGATTATCTTGTCCAAAACGTCCTTCGTTTTCAGAACCTCTGTATTACACCAGGCTACAGATAGGAACATTGATAAAACGTAGTACAGTGTCATACCAAGCATGAGTGGAGAGCTATGTTTACACGTTGTGATAAACTTGAGACAAAATTACTATACGGCTGTATTGACCCTAATTTAATATCACAACCAATAGTGACAGAACGTGATTAAGAAGTCTCTTGGGTGATAGAAACAAATCATCCTAGAATAAAGTTTTGTTTTTCCATTTCTCACCTCCTAGGACATCCACAAAACAAATTCGCTTTTGTTAAGGAAGAATTACCTTTTCGAAATTTACCTAACTTTTGCATTTTTTTCCCGATTTTCAAAACAGGGTGAGTAAGCAATATTGAGCCAATGGATTCAAAGTTAAGAGTCTTTACACTCATAAAGTATTTTAAATATCATATCAAGTTTATTTTAACAATATTGTATATATATTATAGTATATAATATATACTGTTTGCTATTTTTATGAATAGAGAAACAAAAATGGGTAGAAAGAATTTCTAACCCATTGGGAGGCCACCAGCCCCAGGTAGTGTTCTCCAAGAGTTTACTTAATGCTCCCTCATTTCTCTTTGCCTCTCTGGAAATAAGAACAGGCAGACTTCTCCTCCCTACTCCCTCCCCTCCCCCTTCCTTCCTTCCTTTCTTTCTTTCTCTCTTCCTCCTTTCTTTTTTCCCATCTTTATTTTTTTCTTCCTTCAGTACAAAATTGACAATGAGAAAAAAGTAGGGGTTAGTTGCAGTCATCAGAGAAGGCAATGGCACGCCACTCCAGTATTCTTGCCTGGAAAATCCCATGGGCGGAGGAGCCTGGTAGGCTGCAGTCCATGGGGTCGTGAAGAGTTGGACACGACTGAGCGACTTCACTTTCACTTTTCACTTTCATGCATTGGAGAAGGAAATGGCAACCCACTTCAGTGTTCTTGCCTGGAGAATCCCAGGGACAGTGGAGCCTGGTGGGCTGCCGTCTGGGGTCGCACAGAGTCGAACACGACTGAAGCGTCTTAGCAGCAGCAGCAGCAGCTGCAGTCATGAGATTTAGGAATGGTTGGTTAGAAACAATTCCCAATTGTCAACTCCAGCCCACACATGAACTCTACATGTCTCTTAATTCCAGGTCTGACTAGATGGGCCATTTGTTCTGCAAGGGGTTTTCACAGCCTCCGCTGCTGTCACTTGTTTTGCAGGAGCCACTTAGATGGCAGGTTAGTGTTGCTCATCTCTGCAGGACTACTGAACAGGGGAGAGGTGGGTGAACACTGAGCAGAGTCTGTCTGGTCCCCCAGATGCTACAGAGGTACCACTTGAAGCAAATCTTTTTTCTTATGCACCTCTGTGCCTCCTACCCTGTTCCTTCCCGGTTGTGACTTGAATCTTAAATTCTGGATCATAACATCAGATGGCTGCATCTTATATTTCAGTATGGAATCCAATCATGAGCACTAAAGTGCAACATTCTTCCCCAAACAGTCACTAATGTCAGAGATTGGCAGTTTAAAGAACATGCTACATATATTTTTAATACTGACTTTAAAAATGTTCTTAGCAGTGTTTGAATATGGGCCTGCAGAACTGTGGTAGTTGTCTCCATTTTTCTGTAATTTTTTTCATATTTTCTTGGGTATAAGATAGATTAACTATGTCTTAGAAGGCAAATCATTTATAATGCCATTACTATTGTGTCTGTACACTACGCAAGGAAAAACACAGCACAAATTTTCACAGGCTGCTGAGAAACCTCAAAATTTAGATCTTGGAACTAAAAAGCTATTAGAAAATATAACATAGAAATAATAAGCATAAAATTATGTACAAGTTTCAAATCAGTTTTGAGTTAGATTTCCCAAATGCATAATTTAAACTGTTCTTTTGAATGGACACAGACACATATTCCTCTTCCATGCAGGTAGAATTCATTAATAGGCTAAGCTCCTTCTTAATGGTTAGCTGTAAAAATTAGAAATTCTAATTTCTTAAGATGTAATCATTCAGGAAAAGGCACATTAAAACTCAAATATATATGAGGCTTTCACTACACTGAGGATATTGTTATATAACTGTAAATTACTTCAGCATCTACTTTCTTGAAATATATCTCAAGATTTGGGCCACCTAAGTTATACTGATGGTAGCCATTTCCAACTTTTCACATTAAACACTGTCCCAGTAAGAAATATGGACCCCCTTGTATGATAAAGGCTGAGTAAATTTTCTCCAGAAGGAGCTTGCTATAAACGTGCCAATTTAAATTTTAGAAAGTGTTTTAATACAACAATTTCCAAAGAGCAAAAATTTTTCAAGAAAAATGACTTTAAATCTATTCTAGATTTCCCACTGAACTAAACTGTTATATATGTGAGTATATATATATATTTTATATATTTGAGTATATATATATATATATATATGCCATGTTTAGGACAGAACCATTCTCATTGAGTTAAGGATATGTGCTGCTTCTAAGAATGCAGCAACAAAATTATAAATCATGTGTAAAATGAAATCACCCTGCTGAACCTATAGGCAAAATAGTGGGCAAAACTATAGGATTGTTACAAGGCTAAGGTTTTTCTATTCAGCACATCTGGAAAGGAAAAAAAAATAGCAAAAGGAAAAAGAAACAGAAAACATATTTCTGACCAAGATGAGTAACAGAGACCAGACTTATCTTACCCAGAAACAACCAAAAAAGGACAAAATATAGAAAATATTAGTTTGTGAGACACTGCACATCAGACAACAAAAACAGTACCCTTGAGAGATGGTAAACAAAGTGAACTAAACAGGAAAGGAGTCTAGAGATTTACAGAGGGTCTCCCTTTAGCATTAAGCTGAGTATGGATCACTACAATGGAAACTACTGGTAGCAAGAGAAAGAACTTGGAAGGATTAAGAGTTAACAGTGCCCAGAGCTCAAATAGGACTGGAAATGGTGCCTAAGTCTACTAGAAACCTGGAAAATCTCAAGATTCATAAGGTATTGGGTAGTGTACTAAAAAGGTCTTGTCTCACGAGCCTTAGACTATAAGGAAATGGCAACCCACTCCAGTGTTCTTGCCTGGAGAATCCCAGGGACAGGGGAGCCTGGTGGACAGAGTCAGACACGACTGAAGTGACTTAGCAGCAGCATGCACCCTCTGGCCCTACCTACTGAACCTTAAAACCAAGACCTGAGAGAATTAACATGTCTCTAAGTACCTAACTGCATCCCAAAACAAAGACCAGAAATATTTATAAGATTTCAGAAATACCTGTTTTTAAAAAGGTAATGTACACAATGTCTGGCATCCAATAGACAATTATAAGACATGCAAAGAAATGGGGAAGTATGAACTGTAATGAGTGGATAAATCAATCAATTCAGATTGACTCAGAACTGACAGAGATGTTGAAATTAGCAGATAAGGACAATTAAAGCAGTTTTTATAACTGTGTTCCATATATTGAAAAAGTTAAGTAGATACAGTGGGAGTATAAAGAATAACAAAATCAAGCTTCTGGAGATGAAAACTACAATGTGTAAAGACAAAAATATATTGGATAGGATTAATATCTGATTATACAATAAAGACTTTCCTTGGAAGGAAAGTTATGACCAACCTAGATAGCATATTCAAAAGCAGAGACATTACTTTGCCAACAAAGGTCCTTCTAGTCAAGGCTATGGTTTTTCCTGTGGTCATGTATGGATGTGAGAGTTGGACCGTGAATAAGGCTGAGCGCCAAAGAATTGATGCTTTTGAACTGTGGTGTTGGAGAAGACTCTTGAGAGTCCCTTGGACTGCAAGGAGATCCAACCAATCCATTCTGAAGGAGATCAGCCCTGGGATTTCTTTGGAAGGAATGATACTAAGGCTGAAACTCCAGTACTTGGGCCACCTCATGCGAAGAGTTGACTCATTGGAAAAGACTCTGATGCTGGGAGGGATTGGGGGCAAGAGGAGAAGGGGACGACAGAGGATGAGATGGCTGGATGGCATCACTGACTCGATGGACGTGAGTCTGAGTGAACTCCAGGAGTTGGTGATGGACAGGGAGGCCTGGCGTGCTGCAATTCATGGGGTTGCAAAGAGTCAGACACAACTGAGCAACTGATCTGATCTGATCTGATACAATAAAGAAGAAAAAATAGTGAACTTGGAACATTTAAAAATTAAAGCATACAGAGAAAGAGTTTTAAAAAGTGAGCCAAGTATCAGTGACTGTTTAGGCAATTTCTGGCAGCCATATACAATACATATACATATACAATAAAGGGTTGCCTTAACATTGAAAATCAATCAATATGAGTAACCCTATTAAAAATGAAAAAAAGGAAAAACAAAGTTTATATATTTAAAAATATATAAACTCAGCAAAGCAGGAATAGAAGTGAATTTCTTAGGCTACATTTACATTCTGCTTAATACTGAAGACTAAATGTTCTCTTCCAATGATCACAAACATGATCATGATATCTGCTCTGATCTCTTCTATTCGCCGGTTTACTGGAGGCTCTAGATGGTTCAAACAGTGAATGAAAAGAAATAAAAGGCATATAGATTAGAAAGCAACGAACTGTCTTTATTCTCAGAAGATATGATTGATTATGTAGAAAATCCAATAGAATTTGCCAGAAAAACAAACAAATCTACTAGAATCAATAAGTGAACTAGAAAATCCAATAGGATTTACCAAAAACAAATAAACTAAAAAACCTACTAAAATCAATAAGTGAACTCAGTAAAGTGAAAGGATAAAATATGAATATACAAAACCAATTGTATTTCTATATACTAGAAGCAAACTATTGGAAATTGATATTTTCAACTTACAATGGTATCAAAAATTATAAAATAATTAAGGATTAGTCTGATAAAAGACATGTACACAGAAAAGCATGACTGAGTGCTGAGAAAATTCAAAGAGGGCATAGATAAATGGAGATATAATTGGATCCTAGATTGGAAGGCTCAGTATTAAGATGTCAATCTACTCCAAATTAATCAATAAATTCAATGCAATCCCAATCAAAATCCTAACATCATTTTCAGCAGACATTGCAAACAAATTTATATGAAAATGCAAGGGCCCTAGAATAGCTAATAGAATAGAATAACAATTTTGTAGATGAATCCAGTTGGAAGATTAACACAACCTACTTGCAAGACCTCATATAGAGCATCAGTAATTAAGACAGCTTGATTTTGGTATAGACAAATCAGTGGCATAGAATAAAGAGTTCAGAAATAGACCCGTACCCATATGGACCACTGATTTCCAACAACAGTACAAAAAAAAAAAATTCAATGGATAAAGGATAGTCTTTTCTACCACTAGTGTGGAACAATGGCTATTCATATGCAAAAAACCCACATTTGCATTATATGCAAAACTAATTCAAAATGGATCATTGACCTAACTGTAAAGCCTAAAACTATAAAACTCCTAGAAGGAAACATAGGAGAAAATCATTGTGACCTTGTGTTAAGTCAAGTTTTTTTTTTTAGATTTAACACATAAAGCATGATTGATAAAAAATTTTAAAAAACTGATAAATTGAGCTTCATCAAAATTAAAAATTCATGTTCTTTGAAAGATATTGTTAATAAGATAAAAAGATAAACCACAAACTGGAAGAAAATGTTTGCAAATTGCGCATCTGATAAAGAACTAGTATCCAGAGTATGTAAATAGATTTTGAAACTCAATAATAAGGAAAAGAATAGCCCAATAAAAATTTTCCTTGATAGCTCAGTTGGTAAAGAATCCACCTGCAATGCAGGAGACCCCAGTTCAATTCCTGGGTTGGGAAAATCCCCTGGAAAAGGGAAAGGCTACTCACTCCAATATTTTAGGGCTTCCCTCATAGCTCAGTTGGTAAAGAATCCACCTGCAATGCAGGAGACCCCAGTTCAGTTCCTGGGTCGGGAAGATCCCCTGGAGAAGGGAAAGGCTACCCACTCCAGTATTCTGGCCTGGAGTCCTGAACAGTCCATGGGGTCGCAAAGAGTCAGACTGAGTGACTTTCATTTTCAATAAAAATATGGGGAAAGGGTTAGAACAGCTGTTTTACCAAAGAACATATATAGATGTCAAATAAATATACAAACTGCAAATTAAAACCACAATTAAATATCATTACAAACCTATCGAAATCACTAGATACAGAGAAACTGGAACTCTTACACATTACTGGTGGGAGTGTAAGACAGTACCACCATTTTAGAAATTATATTGGCAGTTTCTTAAAAAGTTAAATGTACACCAATAATCTGATTCAGCCATTCCATTATTATGCACTTATGAAAGAGAAATGAAAGCATATATCCATGCAAAGACATGTATACAAATGCTCATAGCAGCTTTGTTTGTAATAGCTAAAACCTGGAAACAATTCAAAACCCATCATCACATAGGTAGATAAATACACTGTGATATATCCATATGGTGGAATATTACTCAGCAAAAAAAGGCATGAATACACTATAACATAGATCTCAATTGCTAAGTGAAAGAAGACAGATCACAAAAGAGTAGCTATTATATGATTCCACCTATGTAAAATTCTGGAAAATGCAAACTAATTGACAGTGACAGATCATTGGAGGCCTGGGGACTAGGGCACTGTGCAGTGGTGCTGAGAAGGTGGCAAGATGGTAGAACCTCAGCTGCCCTGAGGTGGGCAACAGCTTTTACTTTCAACGGGTGAGCACATCATGGTAGGAAAGACGCTCCTCGCTCAGGATGAGACAGTTTGGGTGGACCTGAGATTGCTGAAGAAGGCCATTTATTTATAATACGGGGAGTGGAAAATTAGGCCATTGTACTTCTACACAGGGGAAGAATTCATAAAAAGTCACACAGAATTATTCTTATATAACTGACAATGACATCGTTGTAAGGTGGAAACAGAGCTTTATTTGTCTTACTTAAAATGATATATAGAGCACTTGTCTGTTTATTCCACTGCAAACAGCTTCTGCAAAAACAGCCATGAATCCCTGGGGGTTTCTACTGATAGTTATAAGTTACTTGAGCAAAATCTCTCAAGCAAGTTGCTGCCTTGCAGGTATCCATTATTCTAAATTCAAAGACCTTTTTCTTGTTGTTTGTTTGTTTGTGTGGAGTGTATATTTTTCCCCAAAATTATGTTACATGCAATATTACTTTTAAAAATATAAAACGTGTCAGAACATAGCTACTTTTCAAATAAGTAAGTATATGTATATGCCTAAATCAAAACAGGCACAGCCAAAGGGGAAACGCTCAATAAATAGGCTTCATAATAAAATCTGGCTCAGGTTAAAGTGAAGTTAGTTTGATGGATTCAGCTGGGGCTCTAGTAAATAACAGCCTCTGTAATTAAGCTACCTGAGTTTAGCCTGCCTGGGAGTTTACAGGCAGCTCCAAGGTGCAAGAGTGACAATCAGAAGGCAGGCTTCAGGAATGAGCAGCCAGCTTGCCCACCTGGACCAGCTGGTGCCTCCTCAGCGCTCAGCTCATTGCACCGAAAGCTGACCCAAGCAAGGCTGCTGTTCTCCACATACAGACTCAAATGTCCATGGAATTGACTGCAAAGTTCATGTTTGGGAATGGGAACGTAAGCCCAGATCAAACAAATGCTGAAGTCACAGGCCTGTCTTTTGTCACAAAACCTGGAACCTGTCATTTCTGTTTCCATATATATATCTAAACTACATCTATGTGTATATGTGTGTATAAACAATCATAGGTACACACCCATGTACACATGCTCTGCAAAGGAAATGCTGTAGCAGAAAGAGGACCAGTGGCTTTGAAGCATACAATTCTGGGTTCAAATTTTAGCTTAATCACCTTTTAGCTGGTGACTTACTGTTTAAGAGAAAGCAAATTTTGAGCAATTACAATGTGCTAGACACATTAGGCAGTGGGGAGACAGTTACCACCACAGGAGCTCCTCCCTCTATTTGAGATTGTTGTTATTCAGTCGATAAGTCATGTCTGACTCTTTGTGACCCCATAAACTGCAGCACACCAGGCTTCCCTGTCCTTCACCATCTCCCAGAACTTGCTCAAATTCATGTCCATTGAGTCAGTGATGCCATCCATCCATCTCATCCTCTGTCACCGCCTTCTCTTCCTGCCTTCCTCAATCTTTCCCAGCCTCAGGGTCTTTTCCAAAGAGCTGGCTCTTCGCATCAGGTGGCCAAAGTATTGGAGTTTCAGCTTCAGCATCAGTCCTTCCAATGAATATTCAAGGATAAGATGGAAAAGCACAAAAAATTGAGGTGTAAGAGCACAAAAATAATTTTAACAAAACATGCCTGATACTAACCTAGAAATAAGTAGAGTGTTATGTGATCATAGAGGGTTAGGAATTTCATATTTAATTTCCTGAAGTATGAAACAGATCTAAATTTTATAGGATGAAAAATTTAGCTTTTTTGAGCCTTACTTTCCTTAACTATGAAATGGAGTTTATAATATGTACGTCTCTAGTACTGGTATAAGAAGGAAGAAAAGCATGATATAAAGTTCCTAGTAAGAAATGTTATTTCCTGCCCCAATGGCCCTTTTTCCCTTCTCCTAGCTCTCAAAATTCAAAGAATGACTAAAAACAATTTTTACCAAGGATGTAAAATCACAAACCGCTACCACACATAGAGGGACTTCCCTGTAGCTCAGACGGTAAAGAATCTGCCTGCAATGCAGGAGACCCAGGTTTAATCCCTGGGTTGGGAAGATCCCCCAGAGAACGGAATGTCAACCCTTTCCAGTATTCTTGCCTGGAGAATCTCATGGACAGAGGAGACCGGCGGACTACAGTCCATGGGGTTGCAAAGAGTCAGACTCGACTGAGAGACTAACCCTACCACACAGAGAAGGATGGAAAGGAGAGTATCATTGACTGAAATAAGAATTATGCATTTCTATTTATTGTGACAAATTAATTCAGAACACTGAAAGAGAAAAACAAAGTTCTTTTCATTCCAAGTTACATTTATTTTTCCTCCTCCATGTCTTCCTTCATCATGCTTATAAAAAGGGAATCCCATATCTGCCATTTTTTGAGGTAATTCTATATTCCTCATTGTTTGAACATGTATGTCACAGCCCACACAATCTCTGGTATAGAAATGAGAAGAGTTGCTCAGATGCCCCTTCAAGGAAGGACTCATTTCTTGGCTTCAAGGAGTGTGACTGGCTGATGGTCTTCTGTTACAGGCTCTTTCAGAGGAAGCCCAAAGTTTTAAGTATGGGTCACAATCTTCTCATGGTGAAGATAGACCATGAATTCCAGAAAAAAACATCTATTCTTGCTTCATTGACTACACTAAAGCCTTTGACTGTCTGGATCACAACAAGCTGTGAAAAATTCTTAAGCGGATGGGAATACCAGACTATCTGTCTCCTGAGAAACCTGTATGCGGATTGAGAAGCAACAGTTAGAACCAGATATGGAACAACTGACTGTTTCAAAACTGGGAAGGGAGTATGAAAAAGGTTTATATGGTTACCCTGCTTATTTAATTTCTATTCAGAAATGCCAGGCTGGATGAATCCCAAGCTGGAATCAAGATTGTCAGGAGAAATATCAACAACCTCAGATATGCAGATGATATCACTCTAATGGCAGAAAGTGAAGAGGAACTAAAGAGCCTCTTGATGAGAGTGAAAGAGGAAAGTGAAAAAGTTGGCTTAAAACTCAACATTGAAAAAATTAAGATCATGGTAGCCAGCCCCATTACTTCACAGCAAATAGAAGGGAAAAAGTAGTGGATGTGAGAGTTGGACTGTGAAGAAGGCTGAGCGCCAAAGAATTGATGCTTTTGAACTGTGGTGTTGGAGAAGACTCTTGAGAGTCCCTTGGACTGCAAGGAGATACAACCAGTTCATTCTGAAGGAGATCAGCCCTGGGATTTCTTTGGAGGGAATAATGCTGAAGCTGAAACTCCAGTACTTTGGCCACTTCATGCGAAGAGTTGACTCATTGGAAAAGACTCTGATGCTGGGAGGGATTGGGGGCAGGAGGAGAAGGGGACGACAGAGGATGAGATGGCTGGATGGCATCACTGACTTGATGGACGTGAGTCTGAGTTCACTCCTAGAGTGAACTCTAGGAGTTGGTGATGGACAGGGAGGCCTGGTGTGCTGCGATTCATGGGGTCGCAAAGAGTCGGACACGACTGAGTGACTAAACTGACTGACTGACTGACTTTATTTTCTTGGACTCCAAAGAAATGTGGATGGTGACTGCAGCCATGAAATTAAAAGACTCCTGCTCCTCAGAAAGAAAGCCATGACAAACCTAGACAGCATATTAAAAAGCAGAGATATCACTTTGCTGACAAAGGTCCATATAGTCAAAGCTATTGTCTTTTCAGTAGTCATGTGTGGATGTGAGAGTTGGACCATAAAGAAGGCTGAGCACTGAAGAATTGCTTTCAAATTGTGGTGCTGGAGAAGACTCTTGAGAGTCCTTTGGTCTGCAAGGAGATCAAGTCAGTCAATTCTAAAGGAAATCAACCTTGAATATTCACTTGGAAGGACTGAGGCTGAAGCTGAAGCTCCAATACTTTGGCTACGTGATGCAAAGAGCTAACTCATTGGGAATGACCCTGATGCTGAGAAAGATTGAAGGTAAAAAGGAGAAGGGTGCAGCAGAGGATGAGACGGTTGGATGGCATCACTGACTGAATGGACATGAATTTGAGCAAGTGAAGGACAGGGAAGCCTGGCGTGCTGCAGTCTATAGGTTCGCAAAGAGTCAGATGCGAGTTAGTGACTGAACAACAAATGTTTCCCACATCTAGGCTCATAATACTGAATGGTCCACTCATGTCCTCACTGACCTTGCAGCCATGTCCTCTTGTTATCCAGACCCTTAGAATGTAGCTAAAACCCCAGTTTTAACCCAATCCGCCAGGCAGACCATTCAAGGTCCAATTCATCCCTACAGCTATAGAAATTTTGGTTCTGACATTAACCTGTTTTCTGACCTGGGGAAGAAAGGAACAATTTTCTTGGCTTTCTTTTCTACTCCATTACCCTCACCCCTATATAAGTCTCCCTGTAGATTTAGTGAGAAATTTTTTTTTCAAAAGCCTTATGTGATATTTCTAAGCATGGAGTGATTTGTGCTAATTTAAATTCCTGTTTCAAAGACTGATCATTTATTAATCATTAATTGAGCACTTATTATTATAAGCTAGCACTTAATCTCTTCCAAGCAAGTAGACCCAGACAGAGTACATCTGTACAGCTTGGTTTGTTTGCTGACTTGCTTGTTTTACTTCTCTCTGAATTCCTTCATTGACATTTTTGTTTAGATATTCTACTCTTTTCTGGTATTATATTATAGGCTGATGATCAAGGGAGTACTACTGCTTTACCAAAAATAGTATTGTAATATTATTTAAATTGACATCACAAAGGACATTTGCAGACTAACAATCTGACTTATTTTATTGTTCCTCTTACCCTGTTATTCCTGCTCCCTTTCTCACATTTATATTTATCCCTCTCTTCCTCTTCTTTTGGAAAACTTAAATTTAGACAAAGGGAGAGACTCATTTTGACTACCACTGTGGTTTTTACTTATTTTTCTTTCCTTTAATGAAATGGGTGAAGCTGGAGTTAAGTTAGGGGCAAAATAATTTTTTCATTTTGAGAGCAACCTTCTAAATATATCCTGAGCTCTTACACCATCCGAGGCCATCCAGCTGTCCATCCACACTCACCTGCCTTTACTGTTAGACTGTCCAGTGTCACTATCACAGAATATACTTGCCCAAGAAGATGAAGTTGCAGATAATTTAGTTTCAGAAATGTCCCCCAAATTATTTTTTCTAAACAACAGACTAAGGGCCTATCAAGTAACCCTTCTTAGAGTAAGTATCCCATTCTTAGAGATCCTCAAGGAAATATTCACCCGGTATTTTTTAAAAACTCTTGCCTTGATGTATCCACCAGTCCTAAATTATTATGTCACCAAGTCTGCTCAACTCTAATCAGGTCATGCTCCCCAGGCAGCATCACTTCTCTAAGTGCTTCCTTTTTATCCCAGAAACTTCATAAATATCTCACTTTTATTCTTTTGCTGAGATATGTTACTGAGATTCAGTTTTGCTCTGGTGCTGGTTTAATCTCTAAGTCTGTCTGACTCTTGCGATCCAATGGATTGTAGCCTGCCAGGCTCCTCTGTCCATGGGATTTCCCAAGCAAGAATACTAGAGTAGGTTGCCATTCCCTTCTCCGGGGGATCTTTCTAACCCAGGGATCAAATAGGGGTCTCCAGCATTGCAGGCAGACTCTTTACTATCTGAGCCACCAGGAAGTTTTTCTCTATCACAGTTCATTTTGCTACCTTTTTTTTTTTTTTTTCAGGGAATCAGCAGTCAACAAAAAACAACATTTAGGGGATACCTAGCACTGACCTACCTTTTATGGAAAGCCATGATAAATTGTACCACCGAGGTGATTTTAGTCTAGCCAGTGAGAGGGATAAATAAAAATTTATCATATTTAGTAGAATAAGGTAATTGCTATAATAAATACATTAGCAGACAATCGTAATGGGACACAGAGAAGATCTGCTAAAGTTCTGTAGAGCAGACGATAATGGAATTAGGGTGCTGTAAAAGTGAGCTTGAAATGAGATGGAAACTTCCATCCTGCAGTTGCTGTCTCCTAATTCTCAGATGGACGGCTCCTGGAGTTTCCTCAGTTCAGTTCAGTCGCTCAGTCGTGTCCGACTCTTTGCGACCCCGTGAATTGCAGCACGCCAGGCCTCCCTGTCCATCACCAACTCCCGGAGTTCACTCAGACTCACGTCCATCGAAGTCTCGAGTCTTCTCCAACACCACAGTTCAAAAGCATCAATTCTTTGGCGCTCAGCTTTCTTCACAGTCCAACTCTCACATCCATACATGACCACAGGAAAAACCATAGCCTTGACTAGAAGGACCTTTGTTGGCAAAGTAATGTCTCTGCTTTTGAATATGCTATCGAGGTTGGTCAAAACTTTTCTTCCAAGGAGTTTCCTAGAGCCACTTTAGTGAGAAATAACATAATCCCACAATTTCTTTAGCAGTAACTCTGTGCTTAGAAAATGTGGTGAATACTTAGGCTCCATCAATGAAGAAAATATTATATAGAGACTTTCCTTTTTCAAACGGTATTACAAGGAGGCAGACTCCTTCTGTCTACCAGAGTCCGTCCACTCCCCCTACTGCCTGTGGACCCCTTCCTGGCCATCTGGTGGAATCTAAGTTATGAGACAGGGCACCAGGTTCCATAATCAGTCACCCATGCTTCCTCCAACCTTCTCAAACACTGGATAAACACACCAGAGCACTTGTTTAAACAGAGCTTATTGAAACCAAACTCTCGTGGTTCTCTTATTCTATCTTTTCATGGGGTTTGGTTGATGAGGGGGATGGTGGAACTAGAGGTGTACTCAAGGCTTTTTAGCCAATATGAAGCAGATAAAGTGAGGTTTTTTCCTTTTTTCCCCTGGTAATCGTATCAATTTTCTCTTAGGAAATTATAGATTTTGTTTGTGCACCTGAAAAATCCTGTTGAAGGTGCAATGCAGCCTGTCATTAGTTTTCTGAAGAGGATCCCAATGTGAGAAGAATTTGAGGGATATTTCATATGCCTACATAGGAACGGCAGCCTTTAGAAATAAAGATGCTAGCTACACACTGATTATACTTTCAAAACCTAAAGGGGTAAAAGCCATAAGTGTGTTCACAGTAATTGTATTTTTACAATGACCACAAGAAAAATATCAACCTGATTTCCACTGACTTCATAAAGTTCCAGCATCTTGCAGTGATTCAACCTAACTCTGCTGAGAAGAATTCCAAGTGTGTGGAGAAACAGCAGGTGCTGGCTGCAAAGGTCTCATTCTGTCCTTTGTCCAGACAACAAGGTCCAGATTTCCATAAAGTGACCAAAAGTTGATCAGGGACACAGTAATCCTATCAGGGCAACATCCTTGACACTTTCCATCTCATCAGCACTGTTTGTCTCATGGTGTATTAGCATCCATTTTCACTAATATGATACAAAAATGTAATGATGTATAAGTGTTTTTTAATGTCATGTAAGTGAAAACAGGTGGGTAGTTTACCATGGGCTCATTCAGATTGGAGATGACTGGCATTTCACAAAGAATGCAGAGATTTTTGGGGGGGACAAGGGGGTCGGGGGGACTTGTTTTTACTTAGGTCAAATTTCAGCAATCTTGGTTTTTAAAATCACTTAGTCAAGTCCGTGCGAGACATCACACCACAGGCCTGCAAACTCAAAGCAAAAATCAGAAGAGTGATTTACTAGGGCTGAAAGCCTCAACAAACAGCAAGCCTGTTTATATAGTTAACCTCCACTCAGAAAGGAAGTAAAGATGGAGAGCGTGGCCTAAACGAGGTATCTTGGGTATTAACAAAAGTCAGTATTCAGAGGAGAGCCCTTGATTAGAGGGCTTGCCCTGCCTGGGTATGTGGCTGCTGAGCTAATGGGCAGTCCTGGAGGCATAAGTCAAGGGTGTTACTTTGTAAGAGTCACAACGCACAAGCAGTGGTATTGATTGGTCCCTATTTTTGCCAGGATGTTACAGAAAGGTTTAGGATACTTCCAGGTCTTTTCAGACTCTAATTACTTCCCTGCTCCCCTCATCATTATTAAGATGCCCATAATCTGGATTAATTTCATCTCCTCAATATTAGCTGAGCTCATAAATCTAGCAAAGCTAGGTGTCTTGGTGCCTTTTTTCTGGGACAAGTGTTATTCAGATTCTCCCCCTGACCATCGACTGATGAAGTAAGATTCCAGGAAGTGAACAGCGAATTTTCTAAGCTAAAGTGCGATTCTCCTTTTTACTCTCAGATACATATAGAGGTAGCACCTTTCTCAAACTCTTCTTTCTCCACATTTTCTATTTTCCCATTTTAATTTTGAAATGGAAGAAGCATGTTCCCTGCCGAGTACACTTCTGCAGCCTGTTCTGTGTCTCACTCGGCCTGTCCAGCCTGTGGCTCTACATTCCAGAATACCCTGCGGGAGAGCGAAATTGTGTCCAGACGCAGCCATGGGAATGGAATTTCCCATACCTTGAGGGTGACCTCCACTGTGACCTTAAAATTAAAAACTTGTTTGTGAACTCCTGAGAGAGAAAAAAGTATATAACAGTAGCTGCAGTTTAAAAATATAATTGGCAAGCACAGTATAGAAACAACACATGAGTCAATCACGGGCTCCCTTAAATCCCAACAACTCACGGCAGATTTCCTGTGTTTTGGTGCTCATGAATGGACCAACTACCCGTGTAAACATCCAGGAGGGAAAAGAGCTATTCCTTTTCTAATCCCAGTTTGCACTGGTAACTTTTCCCAAGTATTTGTTTTAGGACTGGCATTTCTCACTCATTCAGTCACAGTCTGAGAATTTGTCATCAAGCTTGTTTGTGTTTAAGAACACAGATTAGGGCTCTGGCATTCGAGAAAGTCTTCAATTTTAACTTTCCCATTTGCCAGGGGTGTGACCTCAGCTTCCTGATCTGTAAAAGGAAGATAAATGATAGTACATACCTGAGAAACACAGTCGTTATGAGGATAAAAAGGATATGTTATATACTGGTATCCATATTTCACTAATAGTATCCTGTGACATGAATTTTTCTTCTTATGAAAATAGCTGAATGACTATTTCTCATAAGCAAGAGAGTTTTTGAAATGGCTGTATCCATATCTGCCCAATGAGAAAATGACTAACACAATCATATATTACTAATGTTGTCAACAATAGCTCACATTTCACAGTTTACAAACATATTCACATTATATTATTTAATCCTTGCAACAACGCTGTAATTAATGGTTTTGTTGAATGGTTAAGTTGCCTGTATTGTTCAGATGGCAATATTACTACCCCTGTTTACATATTGGGAAGGTAAGATCCAAATACTGGAAGTAATTCTTTTTAAGCCAGGTATTGTCTATGCAACTAGACTATGAATTTCAGGAAGGTCCTGCCTTAGGAAACCCTCTGCCATTTCAATATAATAGGTGGACAAAGTGACTGGCCATGTTGGGGATTCTGAATTGGTTCTCTGTCACTAAAAATGTAATCAAAGAGCTGTGTTGGGCAGGGATCCACGGTTAGTCCGCATTTTCACATCAACCAAGAAAGCATTATTGTTTAATGCCAATGTTTTTGTTGCTTTGCGATTCTTGTAAGCTGCAGTGATTTAAGAGATGGTTTTCTAGAAGCTGGTCTTCTGTTGGTGGTGGTGTTTTTGCTTTGTTTCATTTTTTTGGCTGCATGACATGGCATGTGAGATCTTATTCCCCGAGCAGGGCTGGAACTTGTGCCCACTACAGCGGCAGCACAGGATTTTAACCACTGGACCGCCAGCGAAGTCCCTGTGGATGTTTTTCACTTGTCTATTTTGCCTAAATAAGGAATTGTTGGTGGACTCAGCACTTCGAAGTTTAAAATATTATTGCAAAGCAAATGGGCAGGTTATCTTGGGTTGCTCAAGTTATGAAAAAAAAAAAAACAAAACTTTGTTCTTGGCAAAGTTGATAGACAAGAGGTTTCAAAAGGCTAGGAGGTACATTTTTATGTATATTTGGTGATTCTCAATAACTGTTTTAACCTGCTGATGTATTTAATAGAATTGAATTTCACTCATGCCTTAATTAGTTGAAGACTAGCTATGTATCCAGAATTCTGCAAGAAATCATGAAGAATATTTTCTTTTTTAAATGACACAATATAGTTTCTGCCACAAGGTGCTAAACATATAGCAGATGTTAAATGTTTTGCCAACCCTTCAAGAACAATACAAGAACAAAACGTAATTAAATGATGTGAAGAGCCGACTCATTGGAAAAGATACTGATGCTAAAATATTGAGGGCAGGAGGAGAAGGGGGTGGCAGAGAATGAGATGGTTAGATGGTATCACCAACTCAATGGACATGAGTTTGAGCAAACTCCGGGAGCTGGTGAAGGGCAGGGAAGCCTGGCAGGCTGCAGCCCATGGGGTCGCAAACAGTCAGACATGACTTGGCAACTGAAGAACAAAAATGTTTTATAACTGTCAGACATTGGAGGAGTCGAAGAGGTGACAGTTGGCTTCAACAGACGGGGAGGAAGGAAGGAATCTGCTCCTAGTTGAATGCACTCCATTTGCCCTCACAGTCCAGAAAGGGGACTCCCTTTTGTTATGAGGGACGCCTCAGGAAAATCCCAATGGGGCTTTGGACTATATAAAAATTAGATATAGAACAAATCTTTCTTCTTACAGAAATAACCCAGTGATCAATGCTTTTAAATAAAATAGCTCAAAGTGGCTGCCTTCCTGAAAAATACTCAGTTTTCTGTATAAGAGAGAAAGACTATCACAAAGATATCTTCTTGAGTCCTGCTTTTTGTTTCTGTATGTTTTTTGTATGATTCTCTTATGTATTTTTAGAGGAACTCATCACTTTATATCCCAAATAAAGAATATTGAAATGAGATTTCACTACGGGGGAAGACTGTAACTCAGTTTTACATAAGCTCAGAATCTTGACCTTAAGAAGTTCATTTAAAAATAATGACACTCTCTCCCTTTTTTGTTGGAATAGGATTAGTCCACCAAGACTGTAGAAACTCAGGTCAAATGCCAGGTAGTCTTTTGGTGGGTAGTCTTCTCCCGATCATTAAGCAAACAGTGAGCCCAAGTCTAAGGACCAGGGAATATTCCCACAGCTGGGCAGAAGGCAAAAAGCAGCAGAGTAACACCCATGTATTGTCTGGAGGTTGTGTCTGATAGTGAACTCAGGGTATATGTTACTGCTTTGGCTTGTTTCTTGATTTCCTGAAATTTCCATCTTATTGGGATCCAAGGAATCAAAGGACATTCTAGCCCTGACATAGGAGGCCTTCCTAATTCACCAGACCCTAAAACATCTGTATCTTTCATCCTATCCAGCCAGCCATAGCTGACCCACTGAGCTGAACACTGACACAGGTGGTCAATACGATGTGTGGTCAAGAACCAGTCAGGTTTACTTTTCCAAGAACTTCTTTCAGATGACAGAAGTTGGATACTGAGTCAGAAAACAGAGTAGGAGATGAAAGTCCAGGGACTCCTGTTGATGTCCTGTTAGACATGGTCCTGCTTCTTATAAGAATTTAAGGATCTGTCATAAACATTTATCATAAGGACAAACTAAACTCACTGATTTGCCACAAAACCATCTCTGAGTCAGAGCACATGCAAGACTCGCTAGTCTATTAAGGGAATCAGAGGGGAAGGAGTGATGTGGGTGGGGGGAATAGTGCAGAGTTCATTTCAGAGGGAAGAAGCTGGTGTCCGTATGAAGATTCCTATGATGGTGAGTTTTTACATTTTTACTACCATTTTTGTTTTCTGATGGTAACACATGTGGATTGTAGAATTCACAAAAATAAAAATAACGTGAACTTCCCTGGTGGCTCAGTGGATAAGAATCTGCCTGCCAATGCAGGGGATACAGGTTTGATCCCTGGTCCAAGAAGTTTCCACATACCATGGAGCAACTAAGCCAGGGTGCCCCAACTACTGAGCCCACACCCTAGAGCCCAGGAGCTGCAACTATGGAGCCTGTTGCAGCTATGGAAGCTTATGTGCTAGAAACTGTGCTCCACACCAAGAGAAGCCACAGCACAGAGAAGCCCTCATACTGCATCAAAGAGTGTGCTTGCCACAACTAGAGAAAGCCCACACAAAGCAACGAAGACCCAGCATACCCAAAAATCAATAAATAATTTTTAAAGAGCCAATAGTAAAATAATAATAGTAATATGTACTCTAAGCATTAGGCACCATTGATGATTTGCTGTCGATATTTATAGTCAGTTATATCTCTTTTTTAAAAAGCAGGATTGTGATGTATATACTATTTAAAACTTTTGCCCACCTGATATAACTTGAGCAAATATTAAATCACTATGTAGTATTTCATTATATTTCAGTCCCCCTAATGTTGGACACTGAAGCTATTTCCATTTTTTTTACACTTGGAAGATATCCTAAAATAAGCATCCTTGTGACAGTATTTATTTAAAGTGTTTGCATACACCTCTGATTATTTAGTCCATAGAGCAATCTCTGAGAGGAAAAGATATTTCCTATCAGATCAAGGTAAGCCTGAAAGCATTTCTAAATATAAAACCAAGAGAGGAAAACATAATAAAAAGTACCTATATGTTTGGACTCTTAAAAATGGAAAATTAGGCTTCTTTTCTCCATTTTTGCCTACACCTAAGGACATGCCTTACTGCCCAGGTACACATAAGTGGGTGGAAGTGTTGGCTACTACGATATTAGCAGGAGGGAGCTGGGGGATTTATTTCAGTGAACAAATTCCAAAGGTACCAACAGATATAGACACCAAATATCCAAATATGACTATTTGAACCTAGAAGATCCCTGTCTTGGTCAGATGTCTCCTTTGAGTCTGGGCTTTCTCCTCATGTAATCAATATGTGCAACTCTGACCCACATGCAGAATTACCTTCAAGAGGATAAGAGAGAGAATAAAGAGGTGATTGCACATGCCTTATGGTTCCCTCAATCTTTTCCTTTTATTTAGGTTAGAAGTTTTAAAGAACAAATGCCATTTAAGCCTATTAAAAAGCTTATTTGTTCTAACATGATGCACAAAAACACATTGGTGAATTATCAAGCTGACAGTGCACTTAGTAATGAGTGAGGATTAATGTCTGTGCAGAAATGTGATTCATGAATAAAAACCAATTTAAAATTAAACTCTAGACATACACAGTCATTTGTAAGCTTTGAAAAGAAGACTGTGCTGAGTTGTGAATTATATTTGCATGGGACTGAGGTAAGAGTTATGGAACCATGAGGCAAGAAGAGGTGTTGGGTCAGCTATTCTGCTCTGCCTGTGGGGCAGGTGGGCCGCCATGGCCAGCCACTCTCACCCTGCCTCTGGCCTCTAGACCAGCCCAACACAACATTCTAAAGGTCAGCAACACCGCCTCCAGATTGCTTGCAACTAGACCTTCCTTCTTCATTTCCAGCCGGTCTTCTTCCAATGCTATTTTCACCAGATTCAAAACTCTCAGTAAGTGTTATGGGTTGGACTGCATCCCCCTAAGGACATTGAAGTCCTAAGCCCCAGTACCAGGGCGGGTGACCTTGTTTGGAAATACGGTCTTTACAGATTAGCAACTTACAATGAAACCTTCTAATCAAGGTCCTAATCAAGTATGAATGTGTTCTTACGAAAAGGGGAAGTTTAGACCCAGATACACAGACTAGGAGAAGACCATGTGAACAGGAAGGCAAAGATGGGGGTGTTGCATCTCTAAGCCAAGGAAAGCCAAAGGTTACCAGCAAACCACTAGAGGTGAGAAGAGGCATGGACTAGACTCCCCCCTAACAGTCTTAGAAGGAACCAACTCTGTCAACACCAGGGTCTCAGACATCCAGCCTCCAGATCTGTATGAGAAATACATTTCTGTTATTGAAGCCATTCATTTTGCTATATCTTGTCATGGAAAGTGAGGTTTAGTTGCTCAGTCATGTCCAACTCTTTGTGATCCCATGGACTATAGCCCACCAGGCTTCCCTGTCCACAGGATGCTCCAGGCAAGACTCCTGGAGCAGGCTACCATTCCCTTCTCTGGGGAATCTTCCTGTGCCAGGGATTGAACCCAGGTCTCCTGCACTGCAGGCAAATTTTTTATCATCTGAACCACCAGGGAAGCCCCAGCCAACTAATACCATAATGCTTCCTGACCCAGAGCCAGACTTTGTCCTTGATACTCAGCCTTTCCACGTGTCCAACCTCCAACCCTTCTGCCCTAGTCCCTCACTGACAGGAACCCATCTTCAGCCTGGCCCAGCCATTTGCTGCCTGACGTAGTTTGCTGCTCTGAGTATGTGTCTATATAGCAGGGAGGGGATAGGGAGCCTGGGGTCTGGAGAGTGATGGAGAAATTGAAAGGACCGAAAATCAGCTAGTGAGCCTCTGCTGCCTCCACGTGCTTCAGGAGGGAGAGGAGATAAGAGCTGGTTCACTTCCAGAAGCTTCCAGAAAAAGCTGGTCCTGCGTCCCCACTGCAGCCACCTCCAGGGCAGCCTGCTGACCAGGAACATAGATTCTGCAATCAGGTGGCATCTTGACTCTACCGTTCACTGGTCGTGTGACTCAGGGCAAATTAGATCTCTGTGCCTCAATTTCTCCACCTATAAAGTGGAAACAATAGTCCCTACTTTACTGGGTTATCATGAGGATTTAAAAAGTCAGTACATGTGATGTGATGGCGCAATGTTCAGAGTAAATGCAGTTATTTGCTTTGTAAAAAAATTCTGTAGGATGGTATGGCCCAGTTTTCTTGGGACTGTCTCAGTGTGTACTGTGGTTTTGGCATTATTATAACCCCAGCAACAACAAGTTTCCCCCTGCCCCTGTAAACCTTTACTCTTACAAGAGGTACAACCTACGAGGTGTGGAATAAATAAGATACAGGGTATAATGTGCCACACAGAGAAAATAACCAATATTTTATAATAACTTTATATGGAGCTTAATTTATAAAAATATCAAATCACTTATGTTGTATACCTAAAACTAATATAGTAAGTCAACTACACTTTATGAAAATAAACATTTAAAAATTTAAAAAATATTCATGGTCACTTTTTTGACCAGTGCCTCCTCTGGTTCTGAAATATGAGGTCATTTCCAGGGAGGCCTCAGTTTCGTGCTTTGGTATCTGAAGTATTATATCCCCTCTGAGAGGCAGAAGAAGGGCGTTCCTGAGGCAGCTTGGTTTTGAGTATTCCTGCTGACTACCCACCACCATCCCACGGTTTGGTGCTTCCTGTCACCACGTCCTGGGAAACCTACCCTTCCTCCTCCTGGTTAACCATCACAAGTGCAGAAACCCTGAAGTCAGTCAGCAGTAACTACTTTATTATCAGCTGCAAGGGATTATGAGGGCACAAACTAAATGCAGGGTGGTGATTACGTAGACAGAGACATAGTCCAGTTTCATGGAGAGATCTATCATTGCTTTCGAGGAGATGCTCACCTACACTCCCTTCTCTTCCCAGAGCAGGCTTCTCTGACTGGCTCCAAAGATATCCTGCATTATGTTTCATTTCCAACCTGCTTTTATTCAGAGTTGAGCCCTGCTCAATTACGTATGCACTCCAGCCTGGTCTCAGCTGATTCTTCTTCCCCCACTTTTCCCTCCCTCCCTTTTAATAAGTGTTTATTGATCTGTCTATTATGTGCCAGGCATAGTTCTAAGTGTTAGAGACATGGTAGTGAATAAGACAGAAAAAGTCTGTGTCTTTGTGGAACTGTATTCTCCTGGGGAAAAAGGAACATCAGACAAACAAATATAGATAGATAGATAGATCAGCTCAGTTCAGTTGCTCTGCTGCTGCTGCTAAGTCGCTTCAGTTGTGTCTGATTCTGTGCGACCCCATAGATGGCAGCCCACCAGGCTCCCCGTCCCTGGGATCCTCCAGGCAAGAATACTGGAGTGGGTTGCCATTTCCTTCTTCAATGCATGAAAGTGAAAAGTGAAAGTGAAGTTGCTCAGTCGTGTCCAACTCCTAGCGACCCCATGGACTGCAGCCTACCAGGCTCCTCTGTCCATGGGATTTTCTGGAGTGGGTTGCCATCATGCCCAACTCTTTGCGACTCCATAGACTGCAGAATGCCAGGCTTCCTTGTCCTTCACTATCTCCTGGAGCTTGCTCAAAGTGAGGGGATGACATCCAACCGTCTCATCCTCTGTTGTCCCCTTCTCCTCCTGCCTGCCTTATATGGCATTATAGATTAGGGTTGGTAAAAATTTTTTCTCTAAAGGGACAGACAGTTAATATTTTAGGTATTGTTGGCCTCTGTTGCAAGTATTCAACTCTGCCCTGGTAATGGAATGTCACCACAGACATACCATGGTGTGGTTGTGTTCTAATTTAGTTATAGAAGTAGATAGCAGGCCAGATAAGGTGGTCAGTCAAAGCCCCTCTGAGGAGCAGAGCTTTGCAATAGGCCCTAAATGATGGAAAAGAGAAAGTCATGGCTCAGAGTGGTCTAGGCAAAGGCATCAGCTGGTGTGAAAATCTTAACAGAAGAATGAGCTTGGAATGTTCTAGAATGGGGGGAAAAATCAGTGTGACTGCAATATATTGAGGAGAACAACTAGAAAAGTCGTGAGAGAGGGAACCAGAGCCTAGGTAAGTGATTGGGACTTTATACTAAGTGAAACTGCAGGCATTGGAGAATTTTAGACAAAAGAGTGGCATAATCTGAGTTATGTTTTTCAAAGTTTGCTCTGGTTGCTATGGGAAGAACAAATGATTTAGGGGATAATAAGTGACCACAGAGACTTGTCAGGGGCCCACTGGTGTAGAGTCCCATGAGGGGCCAATTTTTACCTCTAATCTAAAATGGAAAACTGCCTGAACTTTTCCAGGAGTCCCCTCCACTCTCCCCATTTCAGCAAGGGCTTTTTGATTGCAAGCAGTATTGAATGACTTGAGTGAAAAGGGAATTTACTAGAAAGGAATGGGAATGGGTATCTAAATATCAGCCTGGGAAAGGACAGGAAAGTATTGAAGAGCTGTGAAAGGACCCCTTAAATGAGAATCAGCTCCACACAATGAAAAAAAAAATTCTGAATCACTAAGATTCCTTAGAGTCCAGTTGGGTGAGCGTTTGCCGTAAGCCCACCCTTGGAGAGCATAGCACCTTGACTTCAAGTCTCAGCACACACGATGAGGGAGATGTGATTACCCCAATAAGGAAGTAGGGTGTCGCTACCACTGGGGAGAACGGACACTGGGTGGCCCAATTATAACAACCACCTTCAAGATCCTTTTTTTCTGGTGTTCGGTTTCTACTGAAGAGAAAACCTCTTTTCTTCCTTTAATTGTTCTCCCACCATTAGGTTTAGTTCCCCTTAGAAAGAAGACATTTATTGGGCTAGAAAAACATGTCCTGTTTATCCATGTCCCCCACCGCACACCACCCAGAGATCAATTTCCTTGAAAACGCTGCTTTGATGAGGACAGTTAGAATTGTGTCATCTGGAAGTCAGGTTGCTCCCCTGACCTGCTTTGTCTCACCCACGTGAATCAGGACTTTAAACTGGCCACATGGTTTTCCTTGCTGTGCCCAAAGATAGCAAGCATATCGACTCTTTGGCTTATGCTTTTTCTCTCAACTAAAGCTCTTCTGGATATTCTGAGGTGTTTACTGAGTACCACTATAAATAAGGCAGGGCTTCCCCAGTCAGTCAAATGGTAAAGAATTTGCCTGCCGTGCAGGAGACCCAGGTTTGACCCCTGGGTTGGGAAGATCCCCTAAATGAGTGAAAGGCAATCCACTCCAATATTCCTGCCTGGAGAATCTCATGGACGGAGGAGCCTGGAGAGCTATAGACAATAGAATTGCAAAGAGTCCTTTAGGACTGAAGCAACTTCGTTCACACGCATAAAGATGTATACAATATATATTGTTTTTGTTGTTCAGTCGCCCAGTTGTGTCCACCTCTTTGTGACCCCATGGACTGCAGCACGCCAGGCCTCCCTGTCTCTCACCATCTCCCAGAGTTTGCCCAGGTTCATTTGGAACTTAAGAGTGAATTTGATGGTATAGGTTTCTATGTCCAAAACAAAGGAAATATTTGAAACCACTAGTTTTGCTGCAAATCTTGGGGAAAAAAGGCAATGGCTGCACCCTCCTTAGGGGATCTTCCTGGATCCAGAAATCTAACCTGTGTCTCCCACACTGCAGGCAGATTCTTTACTCGCTGAGCCATCCGGAAGCCACCATAATATTATCCTCTTTTATAAATAAGAAATCAGGCTCAAAAAACTTATGTGATTTGTCCACAATTATACAGCTATTTTAAAAAGCCATTACAAGGTTTCTCCTATTCCATGATGATATATGAATATGTATGTTTAAACTACTTACAATGGGATTATAAAGGGGTTGCTAAGTTGCATCCATTAAAAAGTCAAATCATCATGTACTTGTATGTGTGACTCATCCAACTCTTCTTAAAGAGTCATGGGTGGAAAGTGCTGACCATAGATCCTTTCCACCTCTCAGTGTTCATTGTCTACGGATATGGGGAGGATGGCCTACCCATAATATGCATGCATAGAAACTATACCCATACCCGCACAGTCCCCAAAAGAATACATAATTAGACAGCTGTGCATATTGACTGTGAAGAGGGAAAAGGGAGACAAGTGAATAAACAAGGGAATAACGAAAGAGAGGATCCAGAGGTGAAAGATTGAGACTGGGTCACATGACCAAGGGAATCCAGAATTCCTATGATTCTTCATTGATGGAGCTAGATTTGCAGCCTCAAAGGTTTTTAAATTGTTAATTTTGGGGCTACATTTGCATTTAGAGATATTAATAAAATTTCTCACACTAATTATTTCTAACTAATTTCTCCAAAAATTAACACAGATTAAAAAGAAAACATTAACTTTCTATGACAAAAACAATTATCAGGACTTATAAACAGAACCTGTATAAAAGCATCAGCTTAGCAAACAAAAGGATATCTGCTGTTATATATAGAAGAGGCATTCGGCATGGATTAAAATGCAGACAAAATGAACACACTAAGAATGTGACAAATTTTTATGCAAGCATAATTTCATTCCAGATAGGCAACAATTCTTTTTTTAAAATGAAATGACTAAAATCTAGCAAAGGAGCTAGTAATGACTACATCACTTCTCATATTTCTTTTAAGAAATTAAATTAAACCCTTTTTTCATTTTGATGGGCAAAAAAAGTAAAATGCCCAGAAAACAATAGCGTTTCGGGTTTTGAAACAGTAAGCAAGTCCTTCTCATTTCCCACAAAGATTCACTTCCCCGGTGTGGGTTTGTCATCAGGGAATATACGTGTGTTTTTACAGCTGTTAAAAACCCATGAATTCTAGGGTTTGTGACAGAGAGACTAAACTGCCTTTAATGATGGTGGTGTGCACAATAATTTGAGATAGTGTATGCCACATTGCACAAAATAGATCATAATATCATCAAATGGGTATTAGAACTGCAACCTCCGTATATTAATGAAAATGGTAGGCATCAGAATAAAGCATCGTGGCTGCTGGGGAAGAATCATCTTAGAAACAATCTTATGATTTGAAGAACAGATAACCACAGTGCAACTGAACTGTCAAATATTAACTGCATTTGGAATAGGGAGCTGGAAGGGGAGAAGAGGGAGCAGGAACCAAGAAATGACACTCACCTAACTGGCTTTATCAACACTAACCTGAAATACTTTGCCACGCCTGTTGTTCAGTCTGTTATATATAGTCCTACAGAAGGAAGTTTGGCCGTCGTCATGTGCAGGGTTTAGACACATACTTAAGAAATCCCGATTTAAATATACAAGTGATCTCCTTGGGGGAAAACTGCTTTAAATTATAAACCTGGGGAGGGTAGGTAGGACAAAGAGGAACAAAAAGAGGGAATGGGGAAGAGGTGGAAGGGGAAAGAATTTCCAGATTCCTCACTTCATACAATCACGGTCTTGCTCCATTACTTTCTATGACCACCAAGTACTTTAGGGGACCCTTTTTTTCTGTAGCAGGTCAATGTTCTTTATAAAGAGAAGCAACAGGAAAAGGGCAGTGGTTTTGTGCTGTGAAGGAAAACTACAGAAACCCATTAAAGGGAAAGATGGAACAATATTCCTTAGGATATGTTCCCTCCTGTAGCTTTTTTGTACATGCCAAACCTCATTTCAAGGACAAACAGTTGTCCTTTCATGAACTGCAACTAAAGGAGCATGATATTTTAGGCAGAAAGATGGAGAGAGAGATTTCATTTCTTTCACTCTTGTAGGTATAAAAAGAGTGCATTTGGCTCTATAAACAATTACTTGTTGCTTTTCTTAACACGGGACACAAACCATTTGTGACATTTATGTACAAGTGCTTAGAGGCAAGGCTACCGAGAAAAATACAGTGAATAGTTACTGAAACAGGCGTGAGAAAGCAAAATGGAAGTTCAGTTTCAAGGAAGATTCAATAACCAAAAAATATACTCAAGTATCAAAGAGAAAGGGAAAATAGTAACATTAAAAAAAAGAAAGAGCTGCAGTCAAGTATTGCTCTAAGGGGAGTTCACCAAGGAGGGACTGCAAGAGCTAAATAATACTAACAGGCTTCAACTTGGGGTTAAATAGATAAGATAGTAATAGTATTTGTCTTTTTGTTGCAATTTTCCCCTAACAGTCTCAAAGTACCTCACACATATACTGGAAAATAAGAAGTTTCTGACCATAGTAGCAGCTAAACATTTGAACAAGTTGTCCAGGGAATTTGAAGCATCTGCTTTGGAGATCCTTAAAATTAAGTGGCTTCTTATTGTTATGGACCATTGTTTTTCAAGCTTCAGTTTACACCAACATTTGGAGGGTTTGCTAAAATATAGATTTCTGGAGCTACCAGTGGAGTTTCTAATTCCACAGGTCTAAGAAGTGGAACAGGCTGGAGAGTCTGCATTTGTAACAGATTCTGAGTGATGCCATTGTTGTGGCTCCAGGGACCACACTGGTCAAAGGCATGTGTGAGTGTGAAAGTTGCTTCAGTTGTGTCCAACTCTTTGTGACCCTATGGACCATTGCCTTCCAGACTCCTCTGTCCATGGAATTCTCCAGGCAAGAATACTGAAGTGGGCTGTCATGCCCCACTCCAGGGCATCTTTATCACCCAGGGATTGAACCTGAGTCTTCTGCCTTGGTAGGTGGGTGCTTTACCACTAGCACCATCTGGGAATCCCTGGTTAAAGGCATCAGTCAGTCAGTTCAGTCACTCAGTCGTGTCTGACTCTTTGCAACCACATGAATCGCAGCACGCCAGGCCTCCCTGTCCATCACCAACTCCCGGAGTTCACTCAAACTCATGTCCATTGAGTTGGTGATCCCATCCAGCCATCCTCTGTCATTCCCTTCTCCTCCTGCCCCCAATCCCTCCCAGCATCGGGGTCTTTTCCAATGAGTCAGCTCTTCGTATGAGGTGGCCAAAGCACTGGAGTTTCAGCTTTAGCATCAATACTTCCAATGAACACCCAGGACTGATCTCCTTTAGAATGGACAGGTTGAATCTCCTTGCAGTCCAAGGGATTCTCAAGAGTCTTCTCCAACACCACAGTTCAAAAGCATCAATTCTTCGGCGCTCAGCTTTCTTCACAGTCCAACTCTCACATCCATCCATGACCACTGGAAAAACCATAGCCTCGACTAGACGGACCTTTGTTGGCAAAGTAACGTCTCTGCTTTTTAATATGCTATCTAGGCTGGTCATAACTTTCCTTCCAAGGAGTAAGCATCTTTTAATTTCATGGCTGCAATCACCATCTGCAATGATTTTGGAGCTCAGATCTGTCTAATAATGGAAACAATCACTGTCTATTTATCTCTGGCAGTGTGCAGGCCATGTGCACTGTATTAGGTGGATGCCACCTTCCTCGCTATTGTTCCTACCAAAAGTGAAGCTACAGATGAGACATAATAAACTATTTCTCAAGTCACTCAGCAGGTTAGTGACAGTGCTGTTATTAAAACGTGTGTTTGTGTATAGTCCTTTCTCATTCTTTGCGACCCCATAGACTGTAGCCTGCCAGGCTCCTCTGTCCATGGGATTTCCCAGCCAACAATACTGGAGTGGGTTGCCATTTCCTTCTCCAAGGAATCTTCCTGACCCAGGGATTGAACTCGGGTCTCCTGCATTGAAGGCAAATTCTTTACCATCTGAGCCACCAGGTAAACCCACCCTTATATAAAGAACATCTTTAATAGTTTCTAATAATTTCATATACCAGAACACCTTATCTGTATCCTGAGAAATCTGTATGTGGGTCAAGAAGCAACTGTTAGAACCAGTTATGGAATAACCGAGGGTTCAAAATTGGAAAGGAGTATGTACAACAAGGCTGTATATTGTCACCCTGCTTATTTAACTTCATGTAGAGAGTCAGACACGACTGAGCGACTTCACTTTCACTTTTCACTTTCATGCATTGGAGAAGGAAATGGCAACCCACTCCAGTGTTCTTGCCTGGAGAATCCCGGGGACAGCAGAGCCTGGTGGGCTGCCGTTTATGGGGTCACACAGAGTCAGACACGACTGAGGCGACTTAGCAGGAGCAGCAGCAGAGTATATCATGTGAAATGCCAGGCTGGATGAAGCACAAGCTGAAATCAAGATTGCTGGGAGAAACATCAACAACCTCAGATATGCAGATGATACCATTCTAATGGCAGAAAGTGAAGACGAACTAAAAAGTCCTTGATGAAGGAGAGGGAGAAGAGTGAAAAAAAATGGCTTAAAACTCAACATTCAAAAAATTAAGATCATGGCAGTCAGTCCCATCACTTCATGGCAAATAGAAGGGGGAAAAGTGAAAGTAATGACAGGTTTTACTTTTGTTGGGCTCCAAAATTACTGCGGATGGTGACTGCAGCCATGAAATTAAAAGACACTTGCTCCTTGGAAGGAAAGCTATGACAAACCTAGATAGCATATTAAAAAGCAGAAACATCCCTTTGCCAATAAAGGTCTATATAGTCAAAGCTATGGTTTTTCCAGTAGTCATGTATGGATGTGAGAGTTGGACCTTAAAGAAGGCTGAGTACTGAAGAGTTGATGCTTTCAAATTGTGGTGCTGGAGAAGACTCTTGAGAGTCCCCTGGACTGCAAGGAGACCAAACCTGTCAGTTCTAAAGGAAATCAGTCCTGAATACTCATTGGAAGACCTGATGATGAAGCTGAAGCTCCAATACTTTGGTCACCTGATGCGAAGAGCTGACTTATTGGGAAAGACCCTGATGCTGGGAAAGACTGAAGGCAAAAAGAAGAGCGGGCAACAGAGGATGAGATGGCTGGACAGCATCACTGACTCAACGGACATGAACTTGAGCAAACTCTGCAAGACAGTGGAGGACAGAAGGACCTGGCCTGCTGCAGTCCACCGGGTCGCAAAAAGCCAGACGTGACTTAGCACTGTACAGCAACAACAACACAGTAATTTCAAATGGTGGATTTATGGGTTCCAGACCTATAAATTTCATATGCGGGTACTGAGCCCTTGAAATAGTTTTCAAATTAAGACATACTAGATATGTAAAATACAAATAAGACAATATGAAAATAAAAATGTAAAATAATAATTTTTACATTGGTTACATATTGAAACGATAATGTTTTGGCTATACTGAGTTAAGTAGGGTATATTATTGATGTAAATTTTTCCTCTTCTTACTTCCGTTATTGTGACTATTAGTAAATTTTAAATTACAGATTTTAATAGAAATATAATGGCTAGCACTATATTTCTACTGGACAGGACTCTTATAGTTCCTAAAGAGAATTAAGCCAACTGACAGGTGGAGAGTACATTAGGGTTTTTTGAAAGTCAGTGCACTGAAAAGTCAATCTCTACTACAAAAGAACCAGGAGAGATCTATTATAGATTATCTCCACCTGGCAAATGTCAAAAACGCTGGTCTTAAATACTTCAGCTACTGCCCTTCAGGCGCCCTTGATACCAGGGTCACTGGCCAGATAAGTTTTGGTCCATCTCAAGCAGCACTTACATTCAGTGTTATGCTACATAGCACTGTATGATATTTGATGAATGAATGGGTGAATTAATATCTCCCTCATCTTGACTATAACAGTTTTGGCAGAAATATTTGTGTTTCTTATTCACTGTAAAGTGCCCTATGCACAGCAAGTTTTCAGTAAACATCTGTTGAAGGCACGGCAGATTGGGAGTACTGGGGAGGAGGATGGGTGATGAGGTAAAGGCCTATGCCACCTAGGAATATTTGGTTTGGCTAAACACAAACACAGTTCAAACTAACAAACTCACCACAGAGGGCCCAGACATCATTCTTAAAGCCACAGGTCTGAACTTTGTGCCTTATTTAATTATGAAATCTGTGATTCAATGTTTGTGGCACATTCTCCAAGTTGCAATTTGCATAGCAGAAAGTGAGTCCAGCGTGCATTTTTTTTCATGAAAGATTTCAGAAACTCTGAAAAGAGACCTGATAATTAGAATACCCATGGTTTCCTTGGTGCTACCTACAAAGAAATAGAACTCAGGCATTTAGAAGACTAAGTGGCATTGGCAAGTCAGCAGTGGACATTTGAATCCTGGCTAAATGGAGTGTTTCCATGGATGCTTACAATTCTTCTTCACTTCTTGCTTCTGTTTACTCTTTATTCAAATTTAAAAGAGTAAAATTAGAAAGAGTAAAACATAACAAAGACTGAAGTTAGAAAAACTGAGATTTCTACTTAGCAAACTCAAGAACATGAATATTTTTCAAGAGTAGGAAATAAAGAATAGTTTCAGATTTTATAATAGGTAGGCTAAGCATTGGCAGAGGCTCCAAAATCACTGCAGATGGTGACTGCAGCCATGAAATTAAAAGACACTTACTCCTTGGAAGGAAAGTTATGACCAACCTAGATAGCATATTCAAAAGCAGAGACATTACTTTGTCAACAAAGGTCTGCCTATTCAAGGCTATGGTTTTTCCAGTAGTCACGTATGGATGTGAGAGTTAGACTATAAAGAAAGCTGAGCGCCAAAGAATTGATGTTTTTGAACTGTGGTGTTGGAGAAGACTCTTGGGAGTCCCTTGGACTGCAAGGAGATCCAACCAGTTCATCCTAAAGGAGATAAGTCCTGAATATTCATTCCAAGGATTGATGTTGAAGCGGAAACTCCAATACTTTGGCCAACTGATGTGAAGAACTGACTCATCTGAAAAGACCCTGATGCTGGGAAAGATTGAAGGCAGGAGGAGAAGGGGATGACAGAGGATGAGATTGTTGGATGGCATCACCAACTCAATGGACATGAGTTTGAGTAAACTCTGGAAGTTGGTGATGGACAGGGAGGCCTGGGGTGCTGCAGTCCATGGGGTCGCAAAGAGTCAGACACAATTGAGCAACTGAACTGAAATGAAGACTAAGCATGTGCTTTGGTGGCAGTGGTTTAGTCATTAAATAGTGTCTAACTATTTGTGACTCCATGGGCTGTAGCCCACCAGGATCCTCTGTCCATGGAATTCTCCAGGCAAGAATATTGTAGTGGGTTGCCATTTCCTTCTCCAGGGGATCTTCCAAACCAAACAATCGAACCTACATCTTCTGCATTGCAGTCTCCTGCATTGCTGGCAGATTCTTTACCACTGAGCCAGTGGAGATTTCAGCATGTGCTTTCATTATCAGTAAATAATGGGCACAAGAAAGATTTTCTTTTTCAAATATGAAAAAAGGTCATCCAGGTAATCATCATGGGACAAATTAAAAACTAATAAACTGATGTCATTCTTATGTAGCTTAGTGTTGCTTATTTTGATTTAAATATAGGGATGGACATCATAAATTTAATAGCTCTTAGATCTTAATCTGGACCTGGAAGGGTGTAATTACAACATGATGTATTACCCACACTTGAAAATACTGTGGGTCAATCCAGGGTCTCCAGATGATAAGTTTACACAGTAAAGTTAAATGGAAAGTGGTCATTATGAAAACAATTCCCCTTAAAGGTGTTCTACTCTGCCTGTGAAACCCTGCGTTTTCAGTTAGGCTGGTCTCTAAGAATCCATAGTTAAGAGAATTAGATAACATATTTTGCCAGCAACGATGGTTATTTTTTTTTCTTAAATATAATCAAGGAAAACAGAATCTGCAAGAAAGATACTGAGACCATAAAAAAATATATATCAAGAGGATTTTTAGGGCAGCAAAATCATTCAGATTATCTATATGATTCTATAATGGCAGATTCATGTCATACATTTGTTAAAATCTATGAATGTACAACAAAAAAAAACGAACTTTGTGATAATGACGAATAAAAGTTATTTCATCAGTTGTAACCCATGTACCACACAGATGCAGGATGCTGATAGTGGAGAGGCTGTGTGTGTGTGTGTGTGTGTGTGTGTGTGTGTGGTGGGGACAGGGTATGTGAGAACTCTGAACTCTCTTCTCAATTTTGCTGTGAACCTAAAACTGCTCTAAAAATAAAGCCTATTACTTCACATATATCTTGTATTTTATTTCTATCTATAGGTCTGCATCAGATCAAAAAAACATTTTTCTATTTAGTGTGAGCTTTCGCTCACACTAGATAGATAGAAATTGGGTATATAGTACTGGTAGGCTGGTGGTCAATCTAAAGAAGAGAAGAAATAAATCTCACCTCACTGACTTGGGGATGGAAAAGAAATCTTGAAGAATGTGGGGGAGGAGAAGGAAGAGAATAAAGAAAAATGAGACAGAGAAAGAGAGTGAGGAAAGTAGGGAAGAGAGAGGGCCCTGTTGAAATTGTTGGCCTGAGGTTCTCCATGCTCACGGTCTGTATATATGGGTGTGGAGTCTAGGCCTAGGAAGTGGTGGTTGCTATCAATGTGTGAGATCCAGGATGAAAGGATCAGTCACATCATAAGCACTTAGAGAACAGCTTTAGACTAGGTGAGCTTGGTATAATGAATAAGGTATTTAAAACTCAGCCAGAAGCTTCTGCACATGGGCCCAAGCTAGGAAGCAGGCACAGCCCTTTGGCCCTGGGAACTCTCGTCTGATGTCCCTGGTGTGAGGCCTCTTCATGCAGAATGCTGTGGGCAAGTGAAACTGCAGGAAGCACAAAGGAAAAAAAAAGGAGTGTGTGAGAGTTCCTGTTGCTCCACATCCTAGCCAGCATTTGATGTTGTCACTGCTTCAATTCGAATTATAGGGGTCCCAGAGGAAGAAGAGAAAAAGAAAGGGTATGAGAAAATTTTTGAAGAGATTATGGTTGAAAATTTCCCCAACATGGAAAAGCAAATAGTCAGTCAAATCCAAGAGGCACAAAGAGTCCCATATAGGATAAACCCAAGGAGAAACACGCCAAGACACATACTAATCAAACTAACAAAGACTAAACACAAAGAAAGAATATTAAAAGCAGCAAGGGAGAAGCAACAAGTAACATACAAGGGAATATCCATATGCTTAACAGCTGATCTTTCAGCAGAAACTCTGCAGGCCAGAAGGGAATGGCAGGATATATTTAAAGTATTGAAAGGGAAAAATCTACAACCAAGAATACTGTACCCGGCAAGGATCTCATTCAAAATTGATGGAGAAATCAAAAGCTTTTCAGACAAGCAAAAGTTAAGAGAATTCAGTTCAGTTCAGTTCAGTTCAGTTGTTCAGTTGTGTTCGACTCTTTGCAACCCCATGGACTGCGGCACGCCAGGCCTCCCTGTCCATCACCAACTCCCAGCACTTACTCAAACTCATGTCTATTGAGTTGGTGATGTCATCCAACCATCCCATCCTCTGTCATCCCCTTTTTTTCCTGCCTTCAATCTTTCCCAGCATCAGAGTCTTTTTAGATGAGTCAGTTCTTCATATCAGTTGGCCAAAGTATTGGAGTTTCAGCTTCAGCATCAGTCCTTCCAATGAATAGTTGGGACTGATTTCCTTTAGGATGGACTGGTTGGATCTCCTTGCAGTCCAAGGGACTCACAAGAGTCTTCTCCAACACCACAATTCAAAAGCACCAATACTTCAGCACTCAGTTTTCTTTATAGTCATTCTTTGTAGACATTCATGCATGACTACTGGAAAAACTATAGCTTTGACTAGATGGACCTTTGTTGGCAAAGTAATGTCTCTGCTTTTGACTATGCTGTCTAGGTTGGTTATAACTTTCCTTCCAAGGAGTAAGCATCTTTTAAATTCATGGCTGCAGTCACCATCTGCAGTGATTTTGGACCCCCCAAAATAAAGTCTGTCACTGTTTCCATTGTTTCCCCATCTATTTTCTTGAAGTGATGGGACTGGATGCCATAATCTTCGTTTTCTGAATGTTGAGCTTTAAGCCAACTTTTTCACTTTCATCTTTCACTTTCATCAAGGGGCTCTTTAGTTCTTTGTTTTCTGCCATAAGTATGGTATCATCTGCATCTCTGAGGTTATTGATATTTCTCCCAGCAATCTTGATTCCAGCTTATGCTTCATCCAGTCCAGCATTTCTCATGATGTACTCTGCCTATAAATTAAATAAGCAGGGTGACAATATACAGCCTTGATGCCTGGCACCTGACTGGTGCCAATTCCTTTCCCAAATTGGCACCAGTCTGTTGTTCCATGTCCAGTTCTAAATGTTGCTTCTTCAACTGACAAACAACTAATCTCAAAAATATACAAGCAACACCTACAGCTCAATTCCAGAAAAATAAACGACCCAATCAAAAAATGGGCCAAAGAACTAAATAGACATTTCTCCAAAGAAGACATACAGATGGCTAACAAACACATGAAAAGATGCTCAACATCACTCATTATCAGAGAAATGCAAATCAAAACCACTATGAGGTACCATTTCACACCAGTCAGAATGGCTGCGATCCAAAAGTCTACAAATGATAAATGCTGGAGCGGGTGTGGAGAAAAGGGAACCCTCTTACACTGTTGGTGGGAATGCAAACTAGTACAGCCACTATGGAGAACAGTGTGGAGATTCCTTAAAAAACCGGAAATAGAACTGCCTTATGATCCAGCAATCTCACTGCTGGGCATACACACTGAGGAAACCAGAAGGGAAAGAGACACGTGTACCCCAATGTTCATCACAGCACTGTTTATAATAGCCAGGACATGGAAGCAACCTAGATGTCCATCAGCAGATGAATGGATAAGAAAGCTGTGGTACATATACACAATGGAGTATTACTCAGCCATTAAAAAGAATACATGTGAATCAGTTCTAATGAGGTGGATGAATCTAGAGCCTATTATACAGAGTGAAGTAAGCCAGAAAGAAAAACACCAATACAGTATACTAACGCATATATATGGAATTTAGAAAGATGGTAACAATAACCCTGTATACGAGACAGCAAAAGAGACACCGATGTATAGAACAGTCTTTTGGACTCTGTGGGAGAGGGAGAGGGTGGGATGATTTGGGAGAATGGCACTGAAATAGGTATAATATCATATATGGAACGAGTTGCCAGTCCCGGTTCGATGCACGATACTGGATGCTTGGGGCTGGTGCACTGGAATGACCCAGAGGGATGGTATGGGGAGGGAGGAGGGAGGAGGGTTCAGGATGGGGAACACATGTATACCTGTGGCAGATTCATTTCGATGTTTAGCAAAAGCAATAAAATATTGTAAAGTTTAAAAATAAAATAAAATTTAAAAAAATAAAAATAAATGTTGCTTCTTGACCTTCATACAGATTTTTCAGGAAGCAGGTCAGGTGGTCTGGTATTCCCATCTCTTCAGAATTTTCCAGTTTGTTGTGATACAAACAGTCAAAGGCTTTGGCATAGTCAATAAAGCAGAAATAAATGTTTTTCTGGAACTCTCTTGCTTTTTCTGTGATCCAGAAGATGTTGGCAATTTGATATCTGGTTCCTCTGCCTTTTCTAAATCCAGCTTGAACAACTGGAAGTTCACAGTTTATATACAGTTGAAGCCTGGCTTGAAGAATTTTGAGCATTACTTTGCTAGCATGTGAGATGTGTGCAATTGTGCAGTAGTTTGAGCACCACCAAACCTTTACAACAAATGTTACGGGACTTATATAGTCAAGAAATACAAGAGAAGAAAAAAGATCTATAAAATCAACCCAGAACAATTAAGAAAATGGCAATAGGAACATATATATCAATTACTTAAATGTAAATGGATTAAGTGCTCCAACTGAATGACACAAACTGACTGAGTGGATACAAAAACAAGATCCATATATATGCTGTCTACAAGAAACCCACTTCAGACCTAAAGACACATATAGACTAAAAGTGAGAGGATGGAAAAATATATTCTATGCAAATGGGAAGCAAAATAAAGCTGGAGTAGCAATCCTCATATCAGACAAAATAGACCTTAAAGTAAAGGAGGTTACAAGAGATAAGGGAGGACACCACATAATGATCAAGGGATCAATCCAAGAGGAAGACATAACAATTGTAAATACCTATGCACTCAACATAGGAGCACCTCAATACATAAGAAACACTAACAGACATAAAAGGAGAAATTGACAGTAACACAATAATAGTAGGAGACTTTAACACCCCACTCACACCAATGGACAGATCATCAAAACAAAATTAATAAGGAAACACAAGTCTTAAATGATATATTAGATGAGATGGATCTCATTGACATCTTCAGGACATTACATCCAAATGCAGAAGAATACACCTTCTTCTCAAGTGCACATGGAACATTTTCCAGGATAGATCACATCTTGTGTCACAAACCAAACCTTAGTAAATTTAAGGATATTGAGATCATATCAAGCATCTTCTCCAACCACAGTGCTATAAGACTAGGTATCAATTACAAGAAAAAAACTGTGAGAAACACAAACACATGGAGATTAAACAATATGTTTCTAAATAACCAACATGTTGCTGAAGAAGTAAAAAAGTAAACAAAAAAATTTTTAGAGACAAATGACAATGAAAACAGGACAACCCAAAACCTATGGGATTCAGCAAAAGCAGTTCTAAGAGGGAAGTTTATAGCAGTACAATCCTACCTCAAGAAACAAGAAAAACATTGAATAGACAATCAAACTTTACACCTAAAACAACTAAAAGAAGAACAAAAAAACCCAAAATTAGTAGAAGTAAATGAAAAAGAAATGAAAGAAACAATAGTAAAGATTAATAAAATGAAAAGCTGATTCTTTGAGAAGATAAACAAAAATGACTAGCTTTTATCCAGATTCATCAAGAAAAAAAGAGAGAAGAATCAAATCAATAAATTTAGAAATGAAAAAGGAGAGGTTTACAACAGACAATGCAGAAATACAAAGGATTATAAGAAACTATTATGAACAACTATATGTCAATAAAATGGATAACCTGGAAGAAATGGACAGATTCTTAGAAAAGTTCAATCTTCCAAGACTGAACCAGGAAGAAATAGAAATTATGAACAACGCAATTATAAGCACTAAAATTGAAGCTGTGGTCAAAAATCTTCCCAAAAGCAAAAGCCCAGGACCAGATGGCTCCACAGGATAATTCTATCAAACATTTAAAGAAGAGCTAATGCCTATCCTTCTAAAACTCTTTCAAAAAATTGCAGAGGAAGAAGTACTTCCAAACTCATTCTACGAGGCCACCATCACCCTGATACCAAAACCAGACAAAGACAGCACAAAGAAAGAAAACTACAGGCCAATATCACTGATAAACAAAGATGCAAAAGTCTTCCACAAAATTTTAGCAAACAGAATTTAGCAACACATCAAAAAGTTCATACACCATGATCGAGTTGGGTTTGTTTCAGGAATGCAAGCATTCTTCAATATATGCAAATCAATCAAGGTGATACGCCATATTAACAAATTGAAAGATAAAAACCATATGATAATCTTAATGGATGCAGAATAAGCCTTTGACAAAATTAAGCACCCACTTATGATTAAAACTCTTCAAAAAATGGGCATAGAAGGAACTTACCTCAACATAGTAAAGGCCATATATCATAAGCCTACAGAAAACATTATTCTCAATAGGGAAAAACTGAAAGCATTCCCCCTAAGATCAGGAACAAGACAAGGGCGTGCACTTTCACCACTATTATTCAACATAGTTCTGGAAGTCCTAGCTACAGCATTCAGAGAAGAAAAAGGAATAAAAGGAATCCAGATCAGAAAAGAAGTTAAGCTCTCACTGTTTGCAGATGAAATGATACTGTATATAGAAAACCCTAGAGATAGCATCAGAAAATAACTAGAGCTAATCAGTGAATTTAGCAAAGTTGCATGATATAAAATCAATACTCAGAAATCACTTGAAAAATCAGAAAGAGAAATTAAAGAATCAATCCCATTCACCATTGCAACAAGAAGAATTAAATATCTAAGAATAAACTTACCTAAGGAAACAAAAGAACTGTTCAAATTATAAGATGCTAATGAAAGAACTTATATGCAGAGTACATCATGAGAAACACTGGGCTGGAAGAAGCACAAGCTGGAATCAAGATTGCCGGGAGAAATATCAATAACCTCAGATATGCAGATGACACCACCCTTATGGCAGAAAGTGAAGAGGAACTCAAAAGCCTCTTGATGGAAGTGAAAGAGGAGAGTGAAAAAGTTGGCTTAAAGCTCAACATTCAGAAAATGAAGATCATGGCATCCGGTCCCATCACTTCATGGGAAATAGATGGGGAAACAGTGGAAACAGTGTCAGACTTTATTTTTTGGGGCTCCAAAATCACTGCAGATGGTGACTGCAGCCATGAAATTAAAAGATGCTTACTCCTTGGAAGGAAAGTTATGACCAACCTAGATAGCATATTCAAAAGCAGAGACATTACTTTGCCAACAAAGGTCCATCTAGTCAAGACTATGGTTTTTCCAGTGGTCACATATGGATGTGAGAGTTGGACTGTGAAGAAAGCTGAGCACTGAAGAATTGATGCTTTTGAACTGTGGTGTTGGAGAAGACTCTTGAGAACCCCTTGGACTGCAAGGAGATCCAACCAGTCCATTCTAAAGGAGATCAGTCCTGGGTGTTCTTTGGAAGGAGTGATGCTAAAGCTGAAACTCCAATACTTTGGCCACCTCATGCGAAGAGTTGACTCATTGGAAAAGACTCTGATGCTGGGAGGGACTGGGGGCAGAAGAAGAAGGGGACGACAGAGGATGAGATGGCTGGATGGCATCACCAACTCGATGGACATAAGTTTGAGTGAACTCCGAGGGTTGGTGATGGACAGGGAGGCCTGACGTGCTGCAGTTCATGGGGTCACAAAGAGTCGAACACAACTGAGCGACTGAACTAAACTGAACTGAACTGAATGAAAGAAATTGAAGAACATAAACAGATACAGAGATATCCCATGTTCCTGGGTAGGAAGAATCAATATTGTAAAAATGACTATATTACCAAATGCAATCTACAGATTCTATGTGATCCTTATCAAATTACCAATTGCATTTTTCACAGAACTAGAACAAAAAAATGTACAATTCATATGGAAACACAAAAGGCCCTGAATAGACAAAGCAGTGTTGAGAAAGAGGAATGGAACTGGAAGAATCAATCTTCCTGACTTCAGATTATACTATAAAGCTACAGTCATCAAGACAGTATGGTACTGGCACAAAAACAGAAATACAGACCAATGAAACAAGATAGAAAGCCCAGAAATAAACCCATGCACCCATGGGTACCTTATTTTTAACAAAGGGGGCAAGAATATACAATGGGGCAAAGAAAGACTCTTCAATAAAAAGTGCTGGGAAAACTGGACAGCCACATGTAAAAGAATGAAATTAGAACACTTCCTAACACTATACACAAAGATAAACTCAAAATGGATGAAAGACCTAAATGTAAGACCAGAAACTGTAAAGCTCTTAGAGGACAACATAGACACAACACTCAGTGACATAAATCAAAGCAAGATCCTCTATGGCCCACCTCCTAGAGTAACGTAAATAAAAATAAAAGTAAACAGTAGGACCTGATTAAACTTCAAAGCTTTTGCACAGCAAAGGAAACTATAAGCAAGGTGAAAAGACAGCCCTCAGAATGAGAGAAAATAATAGCAAATGAAACAACTGACAAAGGATTAATTTCCAAAATATATAAGCAACACATACAACTCAATATCAGAAAAAACAAACAACCCAATCAAAAAGTGGGAAAGAGACCTAAGCAGATATTTCTCCAAAGAAGACATACAGATGGCTAACAAAACACATGAAAATATGCTCAATGTTGCTCATTATTAGAGAAATGCAAATCAAAACTACAATGAGATATCACCTCACACAGGTCAGAATGGTCATCATCAAAAAGTCTACAAACAATAAATGCTGGAGAGGGTGTGGAGAAAAGGGAATGCTCTTGTGCTGTTGGTGGGAATGTAAATTGATACAGCCACTATGAAAGACGATATGGAGATTCCTTAAAAAACTAGGAAACTACCATATGACCCAGCAATCCCACTCCTAGGCATAAATCCTGAGGAAACCAAAACTGAAATAGACACATGTATCCCACTGTTCATTGCAGCACTATCTACAACAGGTAGAACACGGAAGCAACCTAGATGTCCATCGAAAGATGAATGGATAGAGAAGCTGTGGTACATATACACAATGGAATATTACTCAGCCATACAAAGGAAAGCATTTGAGTCAGTTCTGATGAGGTGGATGAAACTAGAACCTATTATACAGAGTGAAGTGAGTCAGAAAGAGAAAGATAAATATCATATTCTAATGCATATATATGGAATCTAGAAAAATGGGTACTGAAGAATTTATTTACAGGACAGCAATGGAGAAACATAGAGAATAGACTTATGGACGTGGAGAGAGGGTAGGAGAGGGCGAGATGTATGGAAAGAGTAACATGGAAACTTACATTACCATATGTAAAATAGATAGCCAAGAGGAATTTGCTGTATGGCTCAGGAAACTCAATCAGGAGCTCTGTATCAATCTAGAGGGGTGGGATGGGGCAGGAGATGGGAAGGAGGTTCAAAAGGGAGGGGATATATGTATACCTATGGCTGATTCATGTTGAGGTTTGACAGAAAACAAAATTCTGTAAAGCAATTATCCTTTGATAAAAAAATAAATAAATAAATAAATTCATCCAGAAAATAAATGCACCTAGAACACTGCTTACCCATAGGGAAGAACAGACTGAAAATGCAAAATAATCGTACTTGCAGTAGTAATGAAAAGTGGGATCTCACACACCAGCAACGAAAATCTATATTAAGAATAAATGCACTGAAATAGAAGAGTTTGTATCTCTGCAGGGGATAATTTTTTAAACTAGCTGCTGGTATCGTATATATACACATATATATAGGCATAACAAGATGATCTCAGGGAAGGGAAATTTTAGGCTGAATGTCAAGAAGAAAATTCCTAACTGTGAGAGAACTATTGGATTACAAAGTGGTCTCTCAAGGGAAGAAGTAGAAACTCCGTCTGCACTGCTCTGGGAATAGGTTTGTTAGTTAAATTATACTCCCTTTCTTAGCTGACTGCTTGACATTTCAGCACCAGAACCAAATAATTCATGGGTCAACTAGGAAGAGTGCTTATTATAATCATCTTTTAAAATCTCCACCAACAGCAGTGAACTAGAAAAAATATATAGTTACTATTTTATTCTATGTGATAAAGTCTGTCAGATTTTTTAGAGTATAAAATCTGTTCTTCAATACCCTCTGATTGCTTTTTAAATAATCGCTGATATCCATAAAAAAGAATGTCCTGGCAGTGCTGAGAAAATAGCATTTGAGAGTTGACTAGAAATAATGAGGAGGGATTGTGTCCACTGTTTGTAACAAAACTGCTGCGAGAATCTGAACCATCACTTAGACTTCAAATAATAACCTTGCTAATAATAAACTAGATTAAAGCCAACAACAAACCAAATGACTTTTAACTCTCGTGGAAGCAGAAAGGAAAAAAACAACAGTTTAAGAGAAAGAAGGCTTGTGGAGAATCAATAAATTAAGAACTGCAGATTGTGACATTATTATCCTGTAAATACTCCTTTGTGGTACTTTCAGGATCTCTTCAAACAAAGAAATAGAAAATTAACAAACTCATCTAATATTATCATGGAACAAATGCAATCAAGGTGAAATACTGGTGCTCTCAGAGCCTGAAGAGGGGCCCGGGGCTCATCCCCTAACATTTTTAATAGCATTAGAAGTGGCCATCAAGAGCAGCCTTGAGAGGAGGCATGGAGAACTCCGAAATGGACGGCAGACCTTCTGGACATTGTATCCGGCAGCCAGCCCTGATACCCCCATGCATATAACTCACTAACCACTGCATAAGTATAGACTTTGGGTATTTATGAGCACTTGTGGCGTCTCCTTTGCCCTACTTGTCACCTGTCTAGCCATTGCAACCTCTGGTCATCAATGATCAGCAAATACCAAGAACAGTACCTTCCAATGAAAAGAAGATCAGTTAGCTTTTGCCACTGTAGGTGGGCATGTCCACAGAAAAGATACATGACAGCATGGGTTTTAGTTAATTACAATCACAATTTTGATTCCTTTGCATTAAGGCAAAGGAGAGCTAAAAATACATGTACACCGCCTTTTGTACATTAAGGCCGGCTGCTAAGGTGTCATTGTGTTCTACTGGAAACCAAAGGACAGAGCCCTAGGCAGAGCCTAAAAGGTACCTGAAGTTTCATTTTGCTTTGTGCTAGGGAATTTGCACCATGTGAAAGGGAAAATATTGACTTATATGTCAACTGTTCACTCACTCATTCAGTTAGTCAGTCAGTAGATATTTATCGGGAATTCATAGGTGACCAAAAGCAAAATAGTCTTTGCTCTGCAGGAACATGAAATCTAGCTCCATGAACTCTTTAATCCTTTCTTTATGATCAACCACATATGATGCTATAGCCAAATTAACCTTTCCAAAACTCAGTTTTCCAATCAGAAAAATGGAGTTATTAACACCTATCAGGGAGTGTGGCTTCAAGAATAAGCCAAATATATTTACAGACAATGCCTGAGCATTTAACAAGCATTCAGTAAATGTTTTCTAAGCACCTGCCAATACTTGCAACTATGAAATGTCTTTCTGTTTGAAATCTGTTTGAACAGACTTCAGGGTAATCTGTTCAGTATTGTATAAAAGCAAGGAGAATGGGTATACCTTTCAGAAAAGATCTAGTAGGTGATATATACATCATCCTTAATGAAAAAATAAACATGAGGACGAACTTGGATAACAGTTGAGATTAATACATTTACTATAGGACCAGTTGTCATATGCATGATGTCTCTCAGTCATCAAACAGCTTAAGAAGGAGGCAATCATCATGAATATGTAAAAAAGTTACTTTTATGGGTACTTCTTACTTTTTCCATCTTTTGTTGAAAAATCAATACATGAGAGTCAATAAAGCAAAAGCCATTCATGACATAAGAAATAATAATGAAATAACTCTTTAGACTCATCAGCATTGGGTTTGACACATAGTAAGGAGAAGGCAATGGCACCCCACTCCAGTACTCTTGCCTGGAAAATCCCATGGGCAGAGGAGCCTGGTGGGCTGCAGTTCATGGGGTCTCTAAGAGTCGGACACGACTGAGCGACTTCACTTTCACTTTTCACTTTCATGCATTGGAGAAGGAAATGGCAACCCACTCCAGTATTCTTGCCTGGAGAATCCCGGGGACGGCGGAGCCTGGTGGGCTGCCGTCTATGGGGTCGCACAGAGTCAGACACAACTGAAGTGACTTAGCAGCAGCAGCAGCAGCAAGGTTATATTAGCCCACATAAAATATATGAAAGTTTATAAAGCACTTAGAATGCTGGAGCTGAAGGAGATGTCTGAGAGCACCTAGTTCAAGTTCTTTACAGATGAAACCTTGGGTGATATTGACTAAGAAAAGGCAACACAGCTGGTAAATGACAGGCTGGACCAGAGATGTCCAATTTCAATTTTTTATAATGTTCCTTTCCTCTTAATAATGTGTAAGAATACATTTATTTTAAGCTGTGTGCTCTATACCAGACACTGTTTAGACACTGGAGATAGAATGACAAGCAATATAGACACAATTGCTGTCCTTATAGAATTTAGTGTTTAGCTGCAAAGATAGCTAACATCGTCAGGATGTAGTCTGGTTGATGGATCAGGGGAACCCCCAGGTTGCTAAGTTGAAGCCTCAAGTATGAGGCAGACCAATGGGGTGAAAAAGTGAGGATGGGGAAGGTAGGCAAGAGAGAGCAGTTGTTGAGCTGAAAGACAGAAGCCTGGGGGATAAAGGGTGGGGTGAAGTAGGCCAGAGGGAGGGTGGAGGAGGTGACTCTAAAGACTTGAGTGGGGAAGGCTTGGAAAATCAGGTTAGATTTCAGCAGTTATTGCAAGAGGAAAGGGAAGCCCCTGAAAAGTTTGAGTAGGGGAGTTGAAATGATTATATTTGCATTTGGTGTAATTAGTCTGCCTGCATTGTGGAAAAATAATTGGAGAAAAAAGTGGAAGCAAGAGGCCTGTTAAGAGTAATGGGATGAGCGCTAAACACAGCAAAATGAACAGACGTGAGAGATACCTACTCACAAGGTGAAGGTGGGGGTGGGGACTGTTGATTGAATAGTTATGGGGACAGTGAGGGAACAGGGAAAGTCAAGACTTGTTCTCATGTTCGCCACATGGGAAAATGCAAAGACTCAAGGACTATACGAATGGGGTGTGTGTGCATGTTGAACTTAAGATGCTAGAAGGTAGGTGATAATTCTGTCCCCCGAACTATGTAAGAGATTCCAACGCAGGGCCCATTATACAACACTATCATCACATGAAGAAGATAATTTAAAAAAAATGAAGACTGAAAACATTTTACCAGACATTTGGAGAAAATTGCAAATTTCCTAGAAAGTTATTTGCAATCTGAAGAAATCCTTGGGCAGACAGAGCTAGGAGAGTTGGAAGAGCATTCCCCAAGCAAAACTTGTGTGGCAGTAAACACTCTGGGAAAGTGACAAATACATTGGGATGCTGTGAAATATGTGTTTGCATTCGGGCTCAGGGAGCGCAGAGGGCCATATGTGGAATTCGGTGCACCTGTGCAGAACACAAAGTGCTTCAAAACAAAACTGTGGTGGCTGTTCTATCACCAGAGTGGGGGGAGATGACAAATGGGAGCTTCAAAATTGCCCCAGACCTAAACACTTAGACACTGATAATGTCTGCAGCACAGATGACTTCTTTTCTCCCCCCAACTTCCGGTCAGCACATGTTCTGTTTTTGAGTCCCTTCAACTTTCAAACGAGCATGGCCCTGCCCATCAGAACAAGACCCAGTTTCTCCCAGTCAGTATCTCCCATCAGGAAGCTTCCATAAGCCTCTTATCCTTCTCCATCAGAGGGCAGACAGACTGAAAACCACAGTCACAGAAAACTAACCAATCTGATCACATGGACCACAGCCTTGTCTAACCCAATGCAACTATGAGCCATGCCATGTAGGGCCACCCAAGACGGATGGGTCATGGTGGAGAGTTCTGACAAAATGTGGAGAAGGGAATGACAAACCTCTTCAGTATTCTTGCCTTGAGAACCCCATGAATAGTATAAAAAAGGCAAAGAGATAGGACATGGAAAGATGAACTCCCCAGGTCAGTAGGTGCCCAGTATGCTACTGGAGATCAGTGGAGAAATAACTCCAGAAAGAATGAAGAGACAGAGCCAAAGCAAAAACAACACCTAGTCGTGGATGTGACTGGTGATGGAAGCAAGATCCGATACTATAAAGAGCAATATTGCATAGGAACCTGGAATGTCAGGTCCATGAATCAAGGCAAGTTGGAAGTGGTCAAACAGGAAACGGCAAGAGTGAACATTGACACTATAGGAATCAGCGAACTAAAATGGACTGGAATGAATGACTTTAACTCAGATGACCATTATATCTACTACTGTGGGTAAGAATCCCTTAGAAGAAATGGAATAGCCATTATAGTCAACAAAAGGGTCCAAAATGCAGTACTTGGATGCAATCTCAAACATGACAGAATGATCTCTGTTCGTTTCCAAGGCAAACCATTCAATATCACAGTAATCCAAGGCTATGCCCTGACCAGTAATGCTAAAGAAGCTGAAGTTGAATGGTTCTATGAAGACCTACAAGACTTTCTAGAACTAAGACCCAAAACAGATTTTCTTTTCATTATAGGGGACTGGAATGCAAAAGTAGGAAGTCAAGAAACACCTGGGGTAACAGGCAAATTTGGCCTTGGAGTACAAAACGAAGCAGGGCAAAGTCTAATAGAGTTTTGCCAAGAGAACGCATTGGTCATAGCAAACACCCTCTTCCAACAACACAAGAGAAGACTCTACACATGGACATCATCAGATGGTTAACATCGAAATCAGATTGATTGTATTCTTCACAGCCAAAGATGGAGAAGCTCTATACAGTCAGCAAAAACAAGATCAGGAGTTGACTGTGGCTCACATCACTTAAATTGAAGAAATTAGGGAAAACCACTAGACCATTCAGGTATGACCTAAATCAAATCCCTTACAATTATACAGTGGAAGTGAGAAATAGATTTAAGGGACTAGATCTGACAGACAGAGTGCCTGATGAACTATGGATGGAGGTTCATGACATTGTACAGGAGACGGGGATCAAGACCATCCCCAAGAAAAAGAAATGCAAAAAAGCAAAACGGCTGTCTGGGGAGGCCTTACAAATAGCTGTGAAAAGAAGAGAAGCTAAAAGCAAAGGAGAAAAGGAAAGATATACCCATTTGAACACAAATTCCAAAAAATAGCAAGGAGAGATAAGAAAGCCTTCCTTAGTGATCAGTGCAAAGAATTAGAGGAAAACAATAGAATGAGAAAGACTAGAGATCTCTTCAAAAAAATTAGAGATACCAAGGGAACATTTCATGCAAAGACAGGCTCAATAAAGGATAGAAATGGTATGGACCTAACAGAATCAGAAGATATTAAGAAGAGGTGGCAAGAATACACAGAAGAACTGTACAAAAAAGATCTTCATGACCCAGATAATCATGATGATGTGATCATTTAGAGCCAGCCATCCTGGAATGTGAAATCAAGTGGGCCTTAGAAAGCATCACTACCAACAAAGCTAATGGAGGTGATGGAATTCCAGTTGAGCTATTTCAAATCCTAAAAGATGATGCTATTAAAGTGCTACACTCAATATGCCAGCAAATCTGGAAAGTGCAGCAGTGGCCACAGGACTGGAAAAGGTCAGTTTTCTTTCCAATCCCAAAGAAAGGCAATGCCAAAGAATGCTCAAATTACTGCACAATTGCACTCATCCCACATGCTAGTAAAGTAATGCTCAAAATTCTCCAAGCCAGACTTCAACAGTATGTGAACCATGAATTTCCACATGTTCAAGCTGGTTTTAGAAAAGGCAGAGGAACCAGAGATCAAATTGCCAACATCTGCTAGATCAAAAAAGCAAGAGAGTTCCAGAAAAACATTTCTGCTTTATTGACTATGCCAAAGCCTTTGACTATGTGGATCACAATAAACTGTAGAAAATTCTGAAAGAGATGGGAATACCAGACCACCTGACCAGCCTCTTGAGAAATTTGTATGCAAGTCAGGAAGCAACAGTTAGAACTGGACATGGTTCCAAATAGGAATGGTTCCAAATCAGGAAAGGAGTATGTCAAGGCTGCATATTGTCACCTTACTTATTTAACTTCTATGCAGAGTACATCATGAGAAATGCTGGGCTGGATGAAGCACAAGCTGGAATCAAGTTTGACGGAGAAACATCAATAACCTCAAATATGCAGATGACACCACCTTTATACCAGAAAGTGAAGAGGAACTAAAAAGCCTCTTGATGAAAGTGAAAGAGGAGAGTGAAAAAGTTGGCTTAAAGCTCAACATTCAGAAAACTAAGATCATGGCTTCTGGTCCCATCACTTCATCGCAAATAGATGGAGAAACAGTGGAAACAGTGACAGACTTTATTTTGGGGGGCTCCAAAATCACTGCAGATGGTGACTGCAGCCATGAAGTAAAAAGACACTTACTCCTTGGAAGAAAAGTTACGATGAACCTAGACAGCATATTAAAAAGCAGAAACATTACTTTGCCAACAATGGTCCATGGTCCATCTAGTCAAGGCTATTGTTTTTCCAGTGATCATGTACAGATGTGAGAGTTACTATAAAGAAAGCTGAGCACCGAAGAATTGATGTTTTTGAATTGTGGTGTTGTAGAAGACTGTTGAGAGTCCCTTGGACTGCAAGGAGATCCAACCAGTCCATCCTAAAGGAGATCAATCCTGAGTGTTCATTGGAAGGACTGATGTTGAAGCTGAAACTCCAATACTTTGGCCACCTGATGCGAAGAGCTGACTCATCTGAAAAGACCCTGATGCTGGGAAAGATTGAAGGCAGGAGGAGAAAGGGATGACAGAGGATGAGATGGTTGGATGGCATCACCGACTCAATGGACATAAGTTTGAGTAAACTCTGGAAGTTGGTGATGGACAGGGAGGCCTGGCGTGCTGCAGTCCATGGGGTTGCAAAGAGTCAGACACGACTGAGCAACTGAACTGAACTGAACTGAACCTTCAAAAGAAGCAAGAACTGCCTCTTTGACCAGCTTTGTAGACCAGGTTTCTGCTTCTGATTCTCATATCACCCTGTTTCTTTAGAGGAAAAAACTTAAACTCTTCAAATGCTCAAACATTCAAGTCATGTCTGACTCTTTATGATCTCATAAGACTGCGGCACGCCAGGCTTCCATGTCCATCACCAACTCCTGGAGCTTGCTCAAACTCATGTCCATAGAGTCGGTGATGCCATCTAACCATCTTATCCTCTGTTCCCCGCTTCTCTTCCTGCCTTCAATCTTTCCCAGCATCAGGGTCTTTTCTAATGAGTTGGCTCTTCACATGAGGTCACCGAAGTATTGGAGTTTCAGCTTTAGCATCAGTACTTCCAATAAATATTCAGGGTTTATTTCCTTTAGGATTGACGGTTTGATCTCCTTGCAGTCCAAGGGACTCTCAAGAGTCTTCTCCAGCACCATAGTTGGAAAGCATCAGTCCTTTAGTTCTCAGCTTTCCTTATGGTCCAACTCTCACATCTGTACATAGCTACTGGAGAAACCATAATTTTGACTACACAAACCTTTGTCAGCAAAGTGATATCTCTACTTTTAAAGGTTTCAGTCTGTGTTGAAACATTCTACTCTACCCAACATTTTAAAACTAAAATCTTTCATATAATTACCCAATACCTGCTTGTTGGCACTCACTTTTGGTTGGTGTTATAGTTAGTGAACTCCGGGAGTTGGTGATGGACTGGGAGGCCTGGCATGCTGCGATTCATGGGGTCGCAAAGAGTTGGACACGACTGAGCGACTGATCTGATCTGATCTGATCTGATAGTTAGGGTTCCTTTGGAAGGAGACCCTGAGACAGGAGAAATGAGCACATAGTGTCCCAGGAAGGTGAAGGGGCATAGCAGAGGAGTAAAGCAGTGAGATGAGGAGAGGCAGGAAGCCAGGGAAACATATCACCAAGCCAGTCACTACTGCAGGTAACTGGAAATGAATTTGTTATCCCATTCCATAGCCCAAATATTTAAACTTTAGCTCAAGAGGCACAGATCTATGGGGATTAATGACCTAAATTAGTATGCCAATGCAGCTTTTTGATTTCTTAAAGGAAAATTTGGATGAGGTACTTTCAGAAGATATTTAGACACTCGTAAATGGTTGGTTCTGAGGTATAGGAATCATGGAAAGCAATTCTTAAAACCAGGACCCCAGATGATGGCGATCTGAGTATTATGCCTGGGAAGAAGCAAATCACTCTGTAACAGCTAGACAAGATCTCATGAGAGTATAATATTGACCAGCCTGGGATGGTTCCTTTCAGTTTCCACATCTCCCTATTCACAGACATCTATACGCTTGAGTATCTACACGGTGTTAGCTGGTGGAAGTAAAAACCTACAGACTCCCAAGGAGAATGAAGACATATAGTCCTGGGAGCCTATAAACAAAGGTTGGCAGATGTAACAGTGTTACTAAGCCTATACCAAATACCTGATTTTTGCATATCCTTGGTTCAATACAAGAAGTTCTTAAGAATGCCTTAGGGATGTGGGCCTTCAGTGTTAATTTTAAACACATTCCAGCAACTTTCACTTTTCACTTTCATGCGTTGGAGAAGGAAATGGCAACCCACTCCAGTGTTCTTGCCTGGAGAATCCCAGAGACTGGGGAGCCTGGCGGGCTTCCGTCTATGGGGTCGCACAGTCGGACATGACTGAAGCGACTTAGCAGCAGCAGCAGCAGCAAGGCTAGGATGACTGTATCACATGGTAGTTTAGAGTACAAGCCCTGAACTCAGATGTATCTATGTTCAAATCCTGGCTCCTTCCCTTATTGAATTAATGACCTGGGCATAAATTCTTTCTTCTCCAGTCTTTATTTTCTCATCTAAAAATGCAGCTTAACAATATTATCTACAAGATTAAGTTTTTGTGATGAAGAAAGAAGGTAATGAATAAAGCACAGTACCTGGCAAGCAGTCGAGACTTGGTGCCTCATAACTAGCACACGGGGAGTGATGACTGTCTCGATGGAGGTCATAAAAGGAAAGGTCCAACTTTCACTGGGATGCTGATCATGAGTGCTGTTTACCCGCTATTCTCAGCTCTCCCCCTTCCAGGCACATGGTAGAGTTGCAGTGTCCTGTCACCTTAGACTTAGAAGTGGCCTTGTGACTCACTTTGGACAAGAAATGCAAATTGTCTCTTGGGCGGGGGTGGAGGGGGGGACTTCAAGAGCATTGAACAATCTTCTACTTGTTTTTTTTCTCTCCACTGTGACTATCAGCTGTGTTCCTATTGGTGCCTATTTCTTCTTCTTTAATCTCAGAGAGAAGACATGGGCTCCAGAAGAGCTCAGGCCCCAGCAAATCCATGATGGACAGACAGGTAGTGAGAGCAGAAATGCGGACTTTGCTGTCTTCCACCACTGAGACTCCAGTGTTGTTTCAACAGAACCACTATTTCAAAAGGAAATTATTGTATATAATACTTTGGGATTCTCATCATTTACACTTACTAGATGTTTATTTTGTGTAAAAATGGAAAGAGTAGTGGGCGCCCTTTTGTATCTATGTCTTTGTAGTAATTTAGTTCTTCATTTCAAAAATACGGCTACAGCTTCTCTCTGTTGTTAAATTGGCTGGTGGTCCAGAAATGTATATACATAACAGGTGGTAGATGTTTTCTCTGTGATACATCTAGCGTTATCCTGTATGGTATCTATTGCTAGGATGATTCATTCCAGTTCAAGGACATAAACAGTAAACTTGATCATATTTTAAACACTATTTTCTACTCATTGGAAGGCAATAACTTCTTCTCACCAGGACTAATCACCCACCAGGACTGAATCTACAGTATGAGAAAACTGCATTTTGACTAATCACTAGTGTTAGGATTGCTGTGAAACACCGGCTGTTTCATTGGCAGGAACTCCAGTCCTTTCACCTGGACATCATATCCCATCCCTCGGTACAACATGCATGTGATGAAAGCCAGTTTCAAAAATACAGCTAAGCTAAATCCAGAAAGAATAATGTGTGTCACAAGTTCTAGTTCAAGACTTGGTGATTCATTTCAGTTCCTTAAGGAGTGGAAGCGAAGGAAAGAGAAAGGAGCTGAAATGTAATGAGCAGCTACATATGAGCACTGGAGATGTAATCAGGAACAAGATTGGCATAGTCCCTGCCCTCAGAACCAAACCTATTACAGGAAATAGCTAAATACAGTAAATAAAACCTTTAAACTGTTATAAGTGCAGATTAAAAAAAAAAAAAAAACCCTAGGCATTTGGGTTACATCCAAGGGCAACTGAAACTATCAAAGAGGAGAATAAGGTAACCTAACTTAGTTTTGTACAACTTGCAATAACTGCCCATAAAAAGACATAGAACCTTTCTCTACCATTCTCCTAGGCAGTAAACAACCACTACCAACCCTACACCCTTCTCTTGTTGATCAGATTTCTATCATCATCCCTATTCCTGGACTTCATATAAATAGACTCACATACGGTGTACTTGTTTCTGTCCAACTTCTGTTACTCAACATGTTTTTGAGATTCATCCATGCTGCCATGTGTATCGATAGTTCATCTCTTTTCATTGCTCAAGAGTATTCAACTGCATGCAAATACTCCGACTGGACTAACCACCCACATATTGAGAGACATTCATACCATTTCCCATCTGACTATTATAAATAGAGTTGCTCTCAACGTTCTCATACAAGTGTTTGGTGACATTTGTTTTCATTTCTCTCAGGTAAAGATGTAGGAGTGGAAATTCTGGGCCATAGGGAAGGTATATGTTTAATTTTATAAGGAACTTCCAGTTTTCCAAGACAGTTTTCCATTTTACAATCCTAGCAACCAAATACAAGAATTTTATTTGTTCCACATTCCCTTTAAACTTTAGCCATGTCAGTCTTTTTGATTTTAGTGGGAGGGAAATGGTATCTCATTGTGCTTTTAGTTTTTCATCAAGATCAATGATGTTGAACACCTTTTCTTGTGCACTTTATACGTTTTTGTATCCTTTTTTTCTCGGTTCTTTTGCCCATGTTTGCACTAGGTTGTCGAATATAGGATTTGTTTATGTTTATGCATATGAATTTTTTGTGAGATATATGCTGTACAAATATGCCTCCCAGTCTGTGGCTTACCTATTCATTTTATTAATGATGTCCCTTTAATTTTCATAAACTTACCAATTTCTCAATTTTTCTGTTTCATATGTCCTAAGAAATCTTTGCTTATTCCCAGGTCACACAATGTTCTGATATGTTTTCCTCTAGTGACTTCATTGTTCTAGCTTTACATTTAGATTTATTATCCATCTCAAATTAATTTTTGTTATATATTAATATTACTATACATACACTTAATATAGTAATATTACTATACATACACTTGGGCTTTTCTGGTGGCTCAGATGGAAACGAATCTGCCTGCAATTCAGGAGACCTGGGTTCCGTCCCTGGGTTGGGAAGATCCCCTGGAGAAGGAAATGGCTACCCACTCCAGCAATCTTGCCTAAAGAATTCCATGGACAGAGGAGCCTGGAGGGCTACAGTCTATGAGGTTGCAAAGAGTCAGACACTGCTGAGCAAGTAACACTTTCACACATACACTTACATACATAGATTTTATGTATGTGTAGAGATTGAGTTTATTTTTCTAAATACGTGTATCCAGTTATTTTAGCAATATTTGTTTAAAAAAATCTTCCCTTTCTTTAATGAATTGACTTAAGGCCTTGTAAAAATCAATCAACCATGTTTTGTGAATCTATTACTGGACTGGACTGTGCTTCGTTGACCTATTTGTCTTCCTAGTCCAACAGCACAATGTCTTGATTACTGCTGTATTAAAACATTACTGTATTAATATTCTGAAGCAGGTATTGCAAATCTCAAAATTGCTCTTTCTCAAAATTGTTATGATTATTTTAGATTATTTGCACTTTTATAAAAAAATTTAAATTACCCTGCTGGGCTTTTGATTGTGATTATATTGAAATTTGTGATCAGTTTGGGTAGAACCGATAACTTGACAATATTGAGTCTTCCAATGTCTTTAGTATCTCTTAACATTTTTTAGTTTTCAGTGCAAAGATCTTATGTATCTCTTGACAGATTACTTCCTAAGTGTTTGATATTTTGCTGCTATAATAAATGTTTTTATTTTCCTTTTTTTTGCTGGTGTATAGAAATACAATTGATTTTTATATGTTAATCTTGTATTCTGCAACCATACTAAACCTTCTTACTAGTGTAAGTTTTTTTGTTTTATTTTGTTTGTAAGTTCCATAAGTTTTCCGGTGCACACAAAGGAAGATCTATCTTATATTTTTGAATACATGTATCTTTTATTTATTTTCCTGGTCTTATTTCACTGACCAGGGCTTCTTATACAATGTTTAATGGAAGTAGTATATCAGTTATCTTTTTAAAAATTAAGACAATTTTTTAAGAGCAGTTGAATACTCACAGCAAATTTGAGGGGAGATTAGAGAGAATTCCCAGATAGCTGCAGTCCTGACGTATGCTTAAACTCCTTATTATCCTCCATCAGAGTGGTACATTTGTTACAACTGATGAACCTATACTGACATTGTGCATTCATGCTTTAGTCACTTCAGTTGTGTCTGACTCTTTGTAACCCTTTGGACCGCGGCCCGCCAGGCTCCTCTGTCCATGGGATTCTCTAGACAAGAATCCTGGAATGGGTCACCATGCCCTCCTCTAGGTCATCTTCCTGGCCCAGGGATCGAACCCATGTCTCTTGTGTCTCCTGCATTGGCAGGTGGGTTCTTTATTGCTAGTGCCACCTATCATCCAAAGTCCATAGTGTACATCATGGTTCACTTTTAGTGTTATACATCTTAGTGCTATACATTTGGACAAATGCATAATATATCATCCATCACTGTGATGTTATACAGAGTATATTTATTACCATAAAAATCCCCTATGCTCTGCCAACTCATCTCTACCCCACCCCTAACCCCTGGCAACCACTGAGGCTTTTACTGTTTTTATAGTTTTGCCTTTTTCATAATGTCATACAGTTGAAATCATGCAGTATTTAGCCTTTTCAGATTGGCTTCTTTCATGTAGTGATGTGCGTGTAGCTTTCTTCCATATCTTTTCAAGACTTGATAGCTCATTTCTTCTTAGCCCTAAACAATATTTCATTGTTTGCATGTACCAAAGTTTGTTTATGTGGTGGTAAGGTCTAGGGGAAACAGAAGCCTTCCAGAGTTCTATGGTTAGGTATCGGTTTTTAGTGAGTCCATGCCTCTAGATTGTTAGCTTCATAAGAATTTCTCAGTTTTTTTTTTTTTTTTTTCTCCCACCTTAAGTGGGATAGGATGGCTAGGGTTGGCTGTAGTCGGAGTTCCTTTCCCCCCTCAGTCTGATAATACTCCAATAGGTTAGGCTCTGATTAACTAGCTTCCCCTGAGGGCAGGCCCTGTTAGAATAGAATGCTCAGGTATATTTTAAAAATGGGTCATTTTCTTCTCCTCTGCCAGAAACTTAAGGAGATTTTTCTCCAATATTTACTGTGGGAATCTAGCCAAGCTGCTGGAGGTAAATCTTACAGTACTGTGGGGTCCTTCCAACAACTGGCTACCCCTGGAGTTTTAATTCTCAGACCTGTCCACACTGAGTCTCCAGCAATTTGTCAACCACAGTTCCGGTTCTCCTACCCCAGTACTGGTTCCTGTGGTGGTCTTCACTTATGACTCTGCTCGGCTAAGCCATGACTCCCTAAATTCACCTGTCTGTGTCTCCCATCTTAAGAGCAGTGGTTGGCCCTGTATCGTCCCCTCTCTAATGGATCCATGAAAAGTTGTTGACTTTTCAGCCTGTTCACTCTTTTTTTTTCACTTGCTTTTAGATGGAAGGGTGACTTCCACACGCTTTTTATGCAAATGAGAAAGCGGAAGTCATCAACTGTCTTTTGCTACATAACAAACTAACCCCCAAACTTAGAAGCTTAGTATAACAATTGTGTTGCTTATGAATCCATGGATTAGAAAATCAGCCAAAGCTCGATAAGGGTGATTACACTGCACCAGTACTTTGCGTTTAGGGAACAAGACACGCATATTGGGGATGTGATTCTCTTAAGGTCTCTTGCCTGCAGTCATCCGCATACTGCCCCTATGCATTTAATGAAGGCTCATGGGAAAGCTCTGGTGAGTCAGTCCCAGCTTCCCCTGTGGCTGGGGCTCCTTTGAATTATAATCCTAAATACCAATCCATACATGGCTGTCAAGAGTCTGATGATTAAATAAACCAAATTATATAGAGAAATATGGCATATGATAAAGGTGAAAACAAAAAAAAAATGGGATAAAAATTATCTTCTTTCTTCTTAGTAAATGGGATAACTTTTTTTAAAAAGGTAAAATTAGACTCATTTCTCTTATAATACACAAAATAAACATCCAATGGATTAGAGATGCAAATTTAAAAATATATATAAATATAAAAGTACCAGGTGAATTCTTACATAACCTAAGTGTAGGGAAAGGATTTCTAACAATGTCTCAAAATCCACATGCAATATAGTAAAATGTTGATAAATTTGACCACCAAAACTAAACAATCTTTAAAATGAGTATATTCTAAGAGGCAATACTGGCAAGGCATTTCACAGATAAAGGATTATTATCATTAATATACAAAAAATTTAAATATTGAAGAATAAATGACCAAAATCCCATAGAAAAACAGACAAAAGACATAAAAAATTTCATTAAAAGTGATATAAAGTTGGCCCTTATGCATACGAAAAGATGTGCAACCTACACATAATAAGAGAAATGAAAAGTAAACCATATTGCATCATCATTTCTCACTGATCAGATTGGCAAAATTTCAAAAACTTGACAGCACACTCTGTTGATGAGGCTGCGCGGCAAGTCACCTTATGCACTGCTGGAATGCAAAAGGACACACCTCCTCTGGAGAGAAAAGTGACAAAGTCTCGCAAACCACAACTGCATGTAGCCTTTGACCCAGCGGTTCTACTTCTAGGAATTTATACTGAAACTACACTTTCAATAACATGAAAATACATATGTGCGAATTTATGCACAGCACCAATATGTATTTCTGCAAAATATAAGACAGTCTCTAAATGTCCAAGCATTGATATAGTAAGTTTGGTACATATACCAAGTGGTGTCAGCCACACTGTGAAAGTGTTAGTTTCTCAGTCATGCCTGACTGTGACCCCATGGACTGTAGCCTACAAGGCTCCTCTGTCCATGGGACTTTCCAGGCAAGAATATTGGAGTGGGTAGCCATTCTCTTCTCCAAGGGATCTTCCTGACTCAGGGATAAAACCCATATCTCCTGCATTGCAGGCAGATTCTTTACCATCTGAGCCAGGGCTATTAAAAGGGAAGAAAAGGGGAAGGGTGCGATAAGGGGGTAAAAAAAGAATGTAGAAGCGCTCCATGAATTGCTGTAAGAATGATTTCCATGATATATTATTAAGGGAACAAAAAACAAAGTACAACAGAGCACATATTGTATACTCTTTTTTGTGTGTGAGATAGAGGGGAAAAATTTTAAAAATCAGGGCTTCCCTGGTGGCTCAGCTGGTAAAGAATCTGCCTGCAATGCGAGAAACCTGGGTTCAATCCCTGGGTTGGGAATATCCCATGAAGAAGGGAAAGGCTAATGAAGTTGCTCAGTCATGTCCGACTCTTCACGACCCCATGGACTACAGCCTACCAGACCCCATGGACTACAGTCTACCAGGCTCCTCTGTCCATGGGATTTTCCAGGCAAGAATACTGGAGTGGGTTGCCATTGCCTTCTCTGTCTTTCCCAGCATCCAGGTCTTTTCCAATGACTCAGTTCTTTGCACCAGGTGGCCAAAGTATTGGAGTTTCAGCTTCAGCATCAGGGCTGAATATTCAGGGCTGATTTCCTTTAGGATGGACTGGTTTGATCTCCTTGCAGTCCAAGAGACTCTCAAGAGTCTTCTCCAGCACCACAGTTCAAAAGCATCAATTCTTCAGCACTCAACTTTCTTTATAGTCCATCTCTCACATTCATACATGACTACTGGAAAAACCATAGCTTTGATTAGACGGACCTTTGTTGGCAAAGTAATGTGTAGGTTGGTCATAACTTTCCTTCCAAGGAGTAAGCGTCTTTTAATTTCATGGCTGCAGTCACCATCTGCAGTGATTTTGGAGCCCCCCAAAATATAGTCTGTCACTGTTTCCCCATCTATTTGCCATGAAGTGATGGGACCAGATGCCATGATCTTAGTTTTCTGAATGTTGAGTTTTAAGCCAACTTTTTCCACTCTCCTCTTTCACTTTCATCAAGAGGCTCTTTAGTTCTTCACTTTCTGCCGTAAGGGTGGTGTCATCTGCATATCTGAGTTTACTGATTTTTCTCCTGGCAATCTTGATTCCAGCTGGTGCTTCCTCCAGCCCAGCGTTTCTCATGTTGTACTCTGCATATAAGTTAAATAAGTAGGGTGACAATATGCAGCCTTGACGTACTCCTTTCCCTATTTGGAACCAGTCTGTTGTTCCATGTCCAGCTCTAACTGTTGCTTCCTGACCTGCCTATAGGTTTCTCTCAAGCGGCAGGTCAGGTGGTCTGGTATTTCCAAAGGCTACCCACTCCAATATCCTGACCTGGAGAATTCCATGGACTGTATAGTCCATGCAGTCGCAAAGAGACGAACACAACTGAGTGCCTTTCACTTTCACATAAGGAATACAGAGAAATTAAATCAGAAATAACAAAGTTGATTTCCTATAAGGTTAGGTAGAGGAAGAAATAGGGCAAAAGGGATACAGCAGCAGTGGCACTTGTTAGATTATTTCTTTTGATACAATTTTAGACTTTGTAATCATCTTCAAGTTTTTAATATAAAAATTAAATTAAACCAATCCAGATGGAAAAGGGGAATCTAAAATGGAAAGGAAAGTAGAACGAATGGCCCCAATGTATTTCAAGAAATACTATAACCACACTTATGGGAGAGTTAAAAAAAAGAAAGAAAGAAAGAACAATCAGGTAATTTATGAACACAGAATTTGATTATTAAGCCCTCAGTGTTGGGTGGGGTGGAGAATGAGGTGGAATGAAGAGAGAGAACTGCAAACAAACTCTGAACTTCTTTTAGTTCATTCATGATTTGAAGAGGGATAAGTGAAACAATACAGAAAAAATTGAATGTATTATATATATATTTTTTAATTTATTTATTTTAATTGGAGGCTAATTACTTTACAATATTATATTGGTTTTGCCATACATTTGAACAAATAAGTAAATGTGCTGTACTGTGAGGGGCCAGAGTTTGCACTTTGGAAGAAAGGACATGCAAATATGAAATGAAGTAAGTGAACAATGTCAGGATGAATTGGGATTGAACTCAACTGAACTCAATATGAACTCATGGTTTCTAAAATATAAAATACATGTGCTTATACATGTGTATGTGCACATGTATAGATAAGTGTGTATATATATGTATATGGGGCTCCCCTGGTGGCTCAGATGGTAAAGAATCTGCCTGTAATGCAGAGACCTGGGTTCAATCCATGGGTCAGGAAGATCCCCTGGAAAAGGGAATGGCAACCCACTCCAGTATTCTTGCCTGGAGCATCTCATGGACAGAGGAGCCTGGCCAACTACATCCATGGGGTTGCAGAGTTGGGCATGACTTAGCGACTGCACGACGACACATACATACACATGTTTCTTAACTCTGCCCACCGAAAGGGTCAAGCAATGACATCCTAAGAATAATGAGCACCCCTGGCACATGAACTGATAAGAACAGATACTACACTTGATCTTAACCAAAAGGCTGAGTATGGCATCACTGACTCAATGGACATGAGTTTGCGCAAGCTCCAGGAGTTGGTGATGGACAGGGAAGCCTGGAGTGCTACAGTCCGTGGGGTTGCAAAGAGGTGGACACAACTGAATGACTGAACTGAACTGAACTGGGCACACAAAACTTGGTCTCTGATCCATTCCCCAATGAAAGGAACCAGCGATCCTCAGAGAAGTGCTGCTTCTAGACGTGGGGTAGGGAGGTAAAAGATGAGCCTGGAAAGCCTTTTTTTGCCAAGGAGATCATGACATCCAGTCCCATCACTTCATGGCAAATATATGGGGAAACTGTGGAAACAGTGGCAGGTTTTATTTTTTTGGACTCCAAAATAACTGCAGATGGTGACTGCAGCCATGAAATTAAAAGATGCTTACTCCTTGGAAGGAAAGTTATGACCAACGTAGACAGCATATTAAAAAGCAAAGACATTACTTTACCAACAAAGGTCCATATAGTCAAGGCTATGGTTTTTTCCAGTAGTCATGTATGGATGTAAGAGTTGGACTATAAAGAAAGCTGAGTACCAAAGAATCGATGCTTTTGAACTGTGGTTCAAAAGTCTTGGAGAAGACTCTTGAGAGTCCCTTAGACTGCAAGGAGATCCAACCAGTCCATCCTAAAGGAGATCAATCCTGAATGTTCATTGGAAGGACTGATGTTGAAGCTGAAACTCTGATACTTTGGCCACCTGATGTGAAGAGCTGACTCATTTGAAAAGACCCTGATGCTGGGAAAGATCGAAGGTGAAAGAAGAAGGGGACTAGAGGATGAGATGGTTGGATGGCATCACCAACTCAATGGACATGAGTTTGGGTAGACACCAGGAGATGGTGACAGATAGGGAGGCCTGGTGTGCTACAGTCCATGGGGTCGCAAAGAGTCAGGCATGACTGAGCAACTGAACTAATTGAAAGAAGAGCTCAGTAAAATTAATGAGGACATGTCACAAAGACACAGGAGTCACTTGTAGAGGCTGCCACTAGTAAAATCCAGAATAATTGGAACACCAAAATATAATTAAGTACACCATTGAAAAGTGGGAATTCATGACTTTCTACATCTTAACCAGAAGTGAAAGTCCCAATTCAGGTTTAAAAAGCATTTTTACTACTGAGTGGAGATTGAACTAAAGAATTCAGGGGTCAAAACTGTGAAACCAGACAGAGAGTTGTTGCAGGAGATGAACGATGGATGTCTGATCACAGATAGAGGCAACGAAGACAAAGAAAAGTAGGTGAAGCAGAAATGTACTTTCAAGACAAGACCGATAGAACCTGCTGATGAATTAATGAGAAAAGGAAGTCTTTGAGGACCTAGTGGTACTGTGGTGCTGTGTATGGAGAAAGATAAAAGTTGGGGGAGAAAGTGTGTGGTGGGGATCTCAGTAGGGGTGGAATGGCAAGGATGAAGCATCTTGGACTATTTAGCTTGTGGTTCTGTTAGGTATCCAGCTGGACACGGCAAGTTGACTATTAGATATACAAGTATGGAGTTCAGAGGGGGCCCAAGATAGGAATTCTAACCCCATTCAACAGGCATTTTTAGCCTCATGGTAAAAACAGTGAGGGTCCAAAATGTGACTTAATTTTCTCAAAGCCTAGTAAGTTGATAAGCTAGGATTCCAGCCTTGTAGGCCACTTCATTGCGCTTCCTTGGAGAACTCAAACTTCATCTCATATGTCTCATGTCCCCAAGAACACTTAGCAAAACACTCAGGGCAGAATAGAGGCTCAGTAAGTACTTGTTGATTAATATGTCTGGGGATGTTAAGAAACTCACCAAACAACAAATGTTGTATTAAATTTACACTGCTACATTTGAAATGTAGACTTGATTAATTGCTTTCTGGCAGTCAGTAGCATACCAGCTTGGGCAGAAAGTAAGCAGAAGCAGAGAAAACAAATCCAACCTATTTGAGTCCGAGTTAATATCGGTCCTGAATGATTGGGCCTGGTCAATTGATGTCTCTGATTTAGTCAATAAGGCAAACCTTTCTTTTTCCTGTAGATCCTTTGACCTGCCTTCATCTGCCCTAAAGTGACAACACTGTCCTGTTGGCCATGTTAAGATCATCAAAATTTAATTAGTCCTTATGCATTATGGGAATCCCTGGTGGCTCAGTGGTAAAGAAACTTCTTGCAATACAGGAGACCACCTGCAATGCAGGAGACACAGGTTCAATCCCTGGGTTGGGAAAATCCCCTGGAGAAGGAAAAGGTAACCCACACCAGTATTCTTGCCTGAGAAATCCCATGGTCAGAGGAGTCTTGTGGGCTACAGTCCATGGGGTCACAAGAGTCGGACATGACTTAGCTACTAAATCACCATGCATCATCATAGGGCCTATGAATGCTGCATTTGTAGCCCAATTTCTACCAAGAAAAGGAAAAAGGCTAGCTATGCTATGCCTGAGCAGTGCAATGAATCTTGTCTGGCCTGATATTATCCACTTCTTTTCCCCTACCAGTCTTTCTGATTTGGCTTTCTGTTACATGCTTAGCAGCCTCAGTACATCTCTCTACCAGGACACAAGAAGCTATTTCTCTCCAGTGATGTGGGGCATAAGCAAAAGTTTATGTGAACATTGTAAGGTGAGTATTCGCTGTGTTTGGGGAAGAACTATATTTTCCACGAAACATGATTACCACAGAAAGAGTTGCATTAAACTGCTGACATGTCATAAGTCCCTCACTTTGGAACGGTATTAGGATTAGCAGCCCTGAGGTTGTCATGTGGTAATTAAGGGACTGTGAAATGTTATATAAAGGCTCACAGCTGGCTGTTCGAGACAGCAAAATTGAAAGGCAGATTGCTATCACCAGGGGAGATCAGCTCTTCTAGTTCTGTAATATTAAGCCCCAGTGTTTGCTGGAAAAGCTGCAAGCATGTCAAGAGTTAATTTCTGGCCATTGTGTGACCCTCATGGTTTTCCTGTGGTGGGTCATAGTCAGGAAAAGAATACCATTATCACTCTAGACTCGGGTGGTGTGTGAGCGTCTGCCAAGATGTGAAAAAAATTCGTATCGCCGGTTCAAGCTCTTTTGTCCTGATGCCCCTCGATCATGGGTTCTTACAGGGGAAATAAGACAGCATTCAGAAGACAAAAGTTCTCTGTCCACCAGTCCACCGACTTACCTCGGCCCTCAGAGAAATGGAAAGTTACATAGCTGCTTAGGAAGCCATTATGCTCCTTGGTGTTTCCTGCTGTTCTCATTGTCATTGAATCCCTGAGAGTGTTACTTAGAAATAAGGGATAATCACTATCGGTATATTACGTATGAGACGGTAAACTGTTTCTGAGATAGACTAATAGCCAAAGCAAAACGAAATCATTTAATCCATTTTCAACGCTGTTTGTTGAGAGTATACTATGAAGCTATAAAAATCATTACTATTGTACAGCACACCATAACATTACAATGAGAAGTTTCTTTTCCTGGAGAGGGCGGGGGGTTATCCCATTATGCTCACTCCATCCAGCACTTTCTGGGTACACCACAACAGGCATAAGAATAAGATGAATGCCCATTTAGTTTAGGAGTAAACATGATCATTTTCACTGTGCAACACTTCCCTCCAGACCATAGGTATCTGCCAGAAAAAACCTCTAAAGATTTTTTCCCCGAGTTTTGATCATTAGTTTTCCCAGCAGCAGAGCACCAACCCGACACTTTACCTGAAACGGTGGGGGTGGAGGGTGCAATTGGGAATAAAACGGTTGCCTAGATCCTGGGTGGATTGCCAAGCCATGCTTCCAAGTAAAACAGTATCTGGCCACCATAAATGTAATCATTGAAAATAACTTTGTTCTTTGAATTCTTGACACATGTATTCTAAGATAATAACACCTTATAAAACAATATCTGCATTATAAACTAGCCCTGCTAACTCCTGTAGTTGTATGAAATCATTTATGTCTCAAACTGTTATGCACTCAGACTATACCTGAATAATTTGCTTTGTGCAATGCTTTGCTTAAACCATATACTACGAGGCACTCAGTAAATACTTTATGGAGAAGGAGGATAACAATAAATTTTTACCTCAAACTCCTCAAGAGTATCAGAAACCACCCTAAAATTATTATACAGAAACGAGTGGTTTTAGTTCAAATATAGTTTTACATATATCTGAGAGAATATAGGTGTTTAAAACTTTTTTCAAAGTACATCTAAAAATATGAGGCTAGTTATAAAATATTAAGCCCCATTCATCTCTCAAACAAAAAACATTCATTCCATTACAAAGTCTATAAGGTTGAGAGGAAGAGTAAGTTAGAAAATGATACCGTAAAAGAGGGGTGGCAAATAGGTGTTATCTCATATTCCAGATCTGTTTAATTAATAGTGCCTATCTGGCGAGCTGGATAGAAAGAGTCTGAGTGTATAATTATTTAGTGACATTTGCTATGGGTGTGTGAAGGAGGATGGGGTATTATTTTATAAGAGGCTGCACAGAAAGTGTTTGGGTTTGAAAATCTTTGCCAAAATGGAAGGAGATTAAGATGTGATTTGCCGCAGACTCAGGTGGTGATTGTGAAACATATTTATTTTTCTTCCCTGTTCATAAGCAAGAGATCAAGATAGAAATTCTAAAAGATAAATCTGGCTCCAAGTCAAGATCGAAGAAAGGCATGCAACAACAACCAAAAAAACCAGATTCTTCCCACAAACATTTTACTTGCAATTGTAATACATATATACATATACAAATATATATATTTAAATTTTTAAAAAATTGTTTACTACCTTTCCTGCTGCTAAGTCGCTTCAGTCATGTCCGACTCTGTGCTACCCCATAGATGGCAGCCCACCAGGCTCCCCGTCCCTGGGATTCTCCAGGCAAGAACACTGGAGTGGGTTGCCATTTCCTTCTCCAATGCATGCATGCATGCATGCTAAGTCACTTCAGTCATGTCCGACTCTGTGCAACCCCATGGACAGCAGCCCACCAGGCGCCTCTGTCCACGGAGTTCTCCAGGCAAGAATACTGGAGTCAGTTGCCATTTCCTTCTTCAACTACCTTTCCTAAGAGGGCAAAAGATGAAAAGGTGTGGATTGCAAGTGAAAAGATGCTGTGAGAGCAAGATCCATGGGGTACAAACTCAACCCCAGAAAGCGTCCTTTAAAAAAAAAAGCAGTCTAGTCAGTGTGCAGAGGACCTAAGAAACTTGGCAATAGATTCAGCCACAAGCTTCTTTTTTTGCAGGGTACATGACTTTCACTTGAACATGGAAAGAGTCACACTCCCCATCTCCTCTTCATGTGGAGTATATTTTAATGAGCAACCTCTCCTCCACCCACCTGGGTACGTGTGCATTGTGGACACACACTCCCTGCAGTCACCAGGGTAACTAGGCTGACCGAGTCCTCTCACCTATTACTCTTTTGAAGAGAGTTTCACAAAGGGGTAAAGAAAGCAGCCACATCAGGCAGAGGTCTCAAGCCATAAACTCACAGTCAAAACCAACTTATGATTACCAAAAGGAATAGAGGGCGTGGGAGGGAAGACACATTAGGAGTTGGGGATTAACATATACACACTGCTAGACACAAAATAAATAACAAGGACCTACTGTATAGCACAGGAAACTATAGTCACTATCTTGTAACAACCTATAACGGAAAAAGAATCTGAATAAGAATATATAATTGAATCACTGCTCTATACCTGAAACTAACACAACATTGTAAATGAACTATACTTCAATTTTTAAAAAGTAGTCTTTAGTCAGTGTAAGAGAGGATTTAAAAGAACTTTGCAATAGATGCAACTACAAACGTCTGAACCTCTTACCAGGGGATGTGTGTGAATACCTAGCCATTCAAAAGAACAGAGATGGGATGAGGTTCCAGGGAGTTCCTAGTGCGTTTGGAGAATGTATGTAAGAACCTCACAGCTGAGCAAGTGGCAGAACCAATTTGAGTTTTAGAATGCTCCACACAGGGAAAGGGGCTTCCCTGGTAGCTCAGCTGGTAAAGAATCTGCCTGCAATGCAAGGGATCCCAGTTCGATTTCTGGGTCAGGAAGATCCCCTGGAGAAGGGACAGACTACCCACTCCAGTATTCATGGCCTTCCCGGGTGACTCAGCTGGTAAAGAAGCCACCTGCAATGCAGGAGACCTGGGTTTGATCCCTGGGTTGGGAAGATCCCTTGGAGGAGAGCATGGCAACCCACTCCAGTATTCTTGCCTGGAGAATCTTCATGGACGGAGGAGTCCATGGGGTCACAGAGAGTCAGACATGACTGAGCAACTAAGCACAGCACAGCACACAGGGAAATGGCGTCTCAAGACAAAATCAAATACAGGTTACCAAACACACCTGGTACAGACTTGACTGAATCACAATCAGAAACAGGGATTAAACTGTTTAATTTTGGAGAGTTCTCTACTTTTCTCAAATGCATGTCATTTCCAGTGATCTCTGCCATGAACATTAGTGTAATAAGCACACAGACTAATAGCATCTATGTTAGTAACGAGGTATTTCAGTGGTTGTGGTTGTTGTTGTTGTTTACTTACTAAGTCTCGTCTGACTGTTTTACGACCCCACAGACTGTAGCCTGCTGGCTTCCTCTGTCCATGGTATTTCCCAGGCAACAATACTGGAGTAGGTAGCCATTTCCTTCAGTGGTGAATTTCAGTGTGACTATACATAAATATCTAGTTCATAAAATAATATTTATTAAAATGGAAAAAACAATATTGCATTTCCTGTTGTGTTTGATGGGTTTTTCATTAAGCCTACTACTTTTAATGATAATATGGTCCTTGGGAACTAATAGTCACAGAGTTTGTAAAGCATGCTTCCAAAGTTTAAGACTTTCACCAATCTGATCTTTCTTCAGAAAGTGAGGTAATGACAAGACCATCTATCCGAGAATGATACTCAAACATTCTAAAGTAGACAGGTTTCATAAGAACCTGGGGTTAGTAGAGTATAGGAGCTGTGTCTTCTTTCTTTCCTGTGATAAAATTCATTATTTTCAGTAATTTCTAATAAATGAATATTGCTTTTTGTTTCTCTATTGGCAGGTGGTAGAAAAAACACCTAGCCCACCATTTTAAGCCAGTGTCATTTACTAAAGGAAAGAGTGTCACAATAAAATATATTTTCAAAACTTTCATTCTCAAGACAAATAACAGAGAGGAGGTCAAAAATCTTTAAGAAAATACTAGCCTTATTGACATCATGAATTGTTGGAGAGTGACAGATTACTTACTGCCTATGACATGCCAGATCCTGTGCAGGCTTGGGGCAGATAAAAATTTTTAAGGCACAGTCATACCTTGTCTTATTAAATATAAAGTTTTTGTTAATGTGCCAGCTGAGTTGGAGGTGGGTGACAAGGGCTAGGATAGGATGCCCAACCTCCTGGTTTTCCCAGGAATGAAGGGTATTCTGGGTGTTAAAAACCTGAAAAATTTCTGGCAAACAAGGACGAGTTGGTCATTTTCAAAGCAGAAACTGACTAAAGTTTAGGGTCCATTTATGAAAGGTTTGTGCGCCCTGCAAGGGAGTTTGGCATTGCCCTTGTGGGGAAGGGGCCTCCTCCTTGACAGAGCTGGAGGCCAACCAGACACTTAGGAGGTTTCCCATTTGTCCAGGGCAGCAGAGAGGAAGGCCTGAGAGTGGCAGATGCAGGGTGATTCAGAAATGAGACAGACTTGGAAATCACCTCAGAGACAGACTTGGAACTGAAAATACAGGCTCAGTGGGTGATTCAAAGTTGGAGGTGGGGGAAAAAGAGAAGTCAAGAATGACTGAGGGGTTGTCCCTGGATGGATGAACTTCGATGAGATTATGGGAGGTGGGAGACATAGGGGAGTGAATCATACCCTCAAACATGGACTGACCTTAGGAATTATAAAGTCCCAACCAGGTAAAGATCTTGATCAAGAGCTGCTGCTGCTTCACTCACCCCTCCCCTCTGCTCACGTGGGAAACTTGCTGGTAGTCTGGATTGCGATGCTTAATCAAAAGCCTTCTGACCATGTGTAGCTCTCCCTCTTCTCCTGCTGGCCTACATACGTTTATCTGGAATAGCCTTCTCATTACTGGTTAAAAGCTAGTCAGAATGTTGAAAGTCTGAAGCAGTTGACTCAGAGCTGTGGAACAGAGGCGAGCATTCTCCAAGTGAACTTTACCCCAAAAACAGCCAGGAAGAAGTTTACAAAGGCAAAGAGATGCTCTAGGGTTTCTTAGCTCATCTGCCCACTCTGGCCACCAATAATATTTCTTTTCTCTCCAACAATTTTTAAAAATACTTCTGATTTAAAAATAATGAAATGTGGAAACATACAGTAACCACATAGAGAAAAATGAGCTATTACCAAAATCCCAATATTGCAGGGATATTTTCAGCTAAAATTTGATTTTACTTCTTTTCTTACACATGGAACCCAAAGGTATCAGAGTTCATGTCTGTGGAGTAAAAAATTGATAATAAAAAAATAAAAATAAGACTCTCTATTCCCTACCTGGAAAATTAAAATGATGTCTTGATTTTTCCCATAGCCCCTGTCCCTACAAATTCTGGAGGATTCACAGACAAATTTGTCTCCATTTACACATAACAATCATTTTCTTTTGCCTGTTGTCACCAACCAAGCAGTGGGAGCTCAGTCTGGCCCCTGAAGCTGACTCAATAACTACTAATTTTTAAAGCCTGTCACTCACCATTGGTTTCTAAACTTACCTATGCATCTCCCTCTAATTCTGCAATAATATGCTTTAACTCATTCATTTTCTGCTTAAATGAGCCAATCATGAATTCCATGTCTGTAACCAGGAACATTGACCAACACACAGGCTTTCTCCAAATGCCTGATTAACTCCACTGGTTTGCTTCGATTTAGTATGAAACACTGAAAAGTTTGTTAGAAGCTCTGTGTAAGTGAGAAGGTGTGGCTGATTGGATTTCAAGCTGATCTTGGGGGAAAACACCTCCACTTAGTGTCTGAAGGTCTTTTTATTTGAAGATGAAAAAAGATCAACTTTAAGAACAGAAACTTCCAGTCCTCTTCTTGGGGGTTATAGTTAAGTTTCATCATTTTGTGGGCAAAGTGTGACAAGGGGCCAGGACTCTCACCCTCAGTGTCAACCCTTTCATATAGCCACTCTCTTTGAAGCCTTCAACTTTGTCCAATGTCCATTAGCTCACGAGACCTTTGGCTTAGCCTCTCTGGAGAGTGAATTTCAGTCTTCTGCTGGGGTGGGACTTGTAAGGAGACCTCAAGGAGTGTGGAAAAGAAGCCAGGAATCTATAACTGCTTCTTACCATTTCAACTGTCTTTTTCCAGCTCCATGTGTACACACACACACACACACACAAAAATTATGTTGATGTTCAATCTCTGTGCTTCTCTGATATTCTTCATTGTAGATCAGCCATTTCTGGACTTCCTCCACTGTTACTTAAGAATGAAGCTATCAGGACTTCCCTGCTGGTCCGGTGTTTAAGACTGCGTTCCCAAGGCAGGAGGCCCAGGTTGGATCCCTGGTCAGGGAACTAGATCTCACATGCCACAACAAAGACCCATGCAGCCAAATAAATATTTTGAGAATGAAGCTTTCTTTAGGTCTGTTAAAGTCAGTTACCCCTTGTTATGCTCTGTTCTAGCTTCTGATTTGTTTTTTCTCCTCCTCCTCTCCCATTTCCTGTCTTTTATTATTCTAGAGGGGATTTGAGGAGTGGAAGTTTTGATTACTGTGTCTTCAATCCACCTTGTTTAGCTGAAACACTAATTCATTTTAATTGCCAAATAATATTTTATTCAATGGCTCTTCTATAATTTATCTAACAATGACCTATATTTTTTACTCTAATACTATCCCTCCCTTTTTGATATTTTAAGTAATGAAAAATAAATAACATTGAGTAACATGTGGCTAGAGAAGTAACTGTGCAGAAAGTCCACTCAGTCTAGTGTTACAAGTTAAACATTCACTCTTGAGTAGTTAGGTACCTTTTGGACAAATGCTCAGTCTTTCAGATTCCCTCCTCCTACTCCCTTGTAATTAGTGCCTGGGATGTAGGAGCATCAGGTAACTTACATTCACGTGGTAGCAGGAAAAAGTGAGTCTTTGGACCCAGATTCTTGCCTGAGGCTGTTCGCATCTTTGGAAAGCCCCGTGAACATACTATGTTCAGGCCAATGTCCAAATAACTCATAGTTTACTTTTTCTTGATTTGTTAGTATTGCTAGCTCTTGCTGCTTAACCTAGTACCACCTGCATTCCAACTGGTCTTATGTGTTGCCTTGAGTTATTTGTGTGTCACAAATTCAATCACTGGCTTGAGTGATCCACCACAAAGCTCCCAGTCTCAGGATCATTTTCCCCCAGGAGCCTCCCCCATCAGCAGCATCAGCTAATAATGTCTGCCCGTCTCTATGAAGTCAATAGGGATTTCTGGATTTCTTCCATGCCATGCAGATATTGATGGACAATTGAGGTGGCTTCATTCAGACTTCTCTTGTGGTTAACCCTCCCATGCCACCAACATTACTCTGCTGTGGCTACACTAGGTTGGTATGCATGGGATTAGAGAGCCCTGCAAGGCAGTCTCCTCTTAGAGTTCCAAATAGGAAACCCATCAGGAACACCTTCAGCTTTAAGTAACTGGAATCCAGCTATCAGTAGCTCGATGAACGAGGATCTGTATTTTTTGTATAATATGAAATCCAAGGATAAGCAATTAGTAACATTGTTGGGGCTGCCACCAAGGATCTGGTCTCTTTCTATATTTCCCACTGCCATCCTTCAGCATCCTGGTTTTTCATCCTCAAGCTTGTTGCCTAGTGGTCTCAATAAAAAAGTTGAGTGAAGAAGTGATACAATAATGTCTATTCTTTCTATAAGGAAAACAGCACCCTGTCCATAAAACCCTCAACCATCATTTCTTTTGATATCTCATTGATGAGGAGGAAGGCTTTATATTAATTGGAGAATGGCAAGAGTGTCAGCTACAGGGTTCTACTTCTTCCTGTCTAACCTTTCTCCCAGCTCTTGGATGATAAAAAAAGTATGGATCATCTTGCCTGATTCCTTTACCTCATCATTTCCCACAGTCCACTAGAGTAGAAGGACAGCCTTTCTTCCCAATTCCCTCCTCCTTTTCGCCTGGGACAGCATCCTACCACATTGTCCTTGAGTTTGCATTCACACTCCCTCCTTCCCTGAGCCTAGAGTAGATGCTAAGGATCATGGTTCATAGAAGATAAGTATCAAAAAATCATACATTTGATATTGTCATGATAGTATCTCTGATAAGGAAAATTAAACCATAGTGATAGAAATCGGAATAGCTGTTGCTCCAGTGGAGCCACTGAGTGGGAAGGAGCACTAAGGGATGTTCTGGGGTGATAAAACATCCTGTATCCTGATGGCACATGGATTTGTTCAAACTTATTGAACTGTACACTTAAAATTTGTACATTTCACAATAAATAAATTATACCTCAATAAAAAATAAAATAAAATGGAAAAAATTAACTTTGTCACTATTATAAACATTCTTACAGTTAAATCTTCAAATGCATTCATGATTATTGATGTAGGGTAAATTCCTCAAAGTAAGATTTTGGGGCCAATGGATATATGCACCCTTTTAGGGATTTTGTTACCTTTTGCCAAATCATCTTCTAGAAAGATACTTTCTCATTTATACCTCAGCTGAGAGTTTTAAAGAATAAGCACCAGAATCTTAACTGTCATGGTTTTATCTGCTATTTAAACAAATATGAATGGAGTGATTCAGTCACAAATGTTAACAAGCAGGTTATTTGAGAATTACTAATCCTATTTTAGGATTTCAGAAGAGTGTATGCTTCACAAGAGTATACACTAAATAATTAGCATATCAGAGATAATTTCATAAAATTAGGTACTCAGGAAAGATAATTTTATCCATTTTCTATACCTTAACTTCATTTCTGTGTCTCAGTCTACTTTTTCCCATTGGTAGAAGAGTAAGCCTAATTTCTTCTGAGGATTTGCACTGACGTCTATGCAAAGACAAGGGATCAATGGTGGGTGCTGGGCTGTGGCTTCTTGTTGCCTCAATCCCCATTCTAGACAGGTGGTGCATTTCCTGCCTTCACTGGCTGCTTTGTGTCCAATGACTCTACGACTTCAGTGCCATCCTTGGGCACACATTGCCTGGCCAAGACACACCATACAGCCACTTCTCTGTGGGGTCCTGCTCCTGATCCAGTCTCAGGGTCTGTAGATCCTTGTCTCCTTCTATGTGTCTGTTTCTCTTACTCGATCATACCCACAGGTGGAGCTAGTGGTAAAGAACCTGCAGACCAAAGCCAGAGACATAAAAGAAGCTGATTGGATCCCTGAGTCGGGGAAGATCTCCTGGAGAAGAGAATGGCAACCAGCTCCAGTATTCTTGCCTGGAGAATCCCATGGACAAAGAAGCCTGATGTGCTACAGTCCATAGGGTCACAAAGAGTGGGACATGACTACAGCGGCTTAGCACTCATCATACCCACAAATCCCCTTTTGAGAACTGAAGCTTTTAACCTCATTAGAAAGAAAGATTTGGAGGTTATCTGTCTTCCACCCAACTCAACCATGAGTTCAATGAGGAGAGAGGGAATGAATGGTGAGCTGACAGAAACCACACATGTCCTCCCCATCGAGGAACCAGAGTTCTAATGGCTAGTTAGCAGTGGACCTGGATTCTAAATCAGACCTGCATTCTCGAACCAGCCCCTTGCTGGTCTGTAAATGAGCACAATTTCCCCGGTGACCTGGCCATAGTTTAGACACCAGACGACTCAGGACAAGCCCAAAGAAAACTGACATAAGTCAACCAACTGCCAGCACCATTGTGGGCAGCTGCTAACATGAAGCATGAAGCATTTGCCCACACGATTCTCAGTTATCTCTACCGGTGACGACAGGGAGAGAGAGCAAGGTCTGGAGCTTTCATCCCTTCCATCTGGAACCTGCACACAGAGCTGATAAACTACAGCAGAGCGGGGTGATGTGAGCATGCTCTCTTCTGCTGTCCTTGCTGTCGTGGTCGCTGGTGGAAGTGCTAATGACAGGGAAATGGTCAGCAGCAGGAGGGCCAGGGGAAGGCAGGAACAAGCCAAGCGATGGTGCAAAAGGCAATAATTAGCTCTCAGATAATCACAATCGGAAATAACTCGAATCTGAGTCATTTTCTTGAGGTTTTTCTGAACTCAGGAGGTAGGGAGAGGACAACAACCCAGGTTAGCAGCAAAGAGCTGTGAAGGTCTCTGCAGCGATGATCCCCTGTCATTGGGGGGTCCCAGAGTTCTTCTTCCTTCCCCCCCTCACTGCCCCCACACACCGGAGCATTAGCGGTGCTGAGAGTCATGCAGTCAAATCACTACTGGAGACTGTGTCTATAAAGCAGGGAGAAACCAGGGTCATCTTGCAGTGCGGGTTTGCTTCAGGGGGACCTGGCACACAGAGGCGTCACTTGGGAGGCAGCAGCCTTCATCTTGGCATAACCTGCGACATCCACTGCTTCTGCTCGCTCCTGGCGGGTTCACATTCCACATTCCCTCATTCCACAAGGAATTAGCCCAGCTCTGACTAGGTGCTCTGCTTTCCATATGGACCGCCTCACAAAGGACACCAAAAATGTCACGCTCAGCATAAAAGCAGGGACTCAGGCTGCTATCTGGTGACCTTGGCAACCTCAGTCCAAAATGAACCTTCCTTATTCTGTATACGGCAGGGCTGGTGGATTGCAAGAGCTGGTAGATCAGATTTCCCCACCCTCTCTCTTTTTAGTTTTAAAACCCTTCCCAGACAGAATTGAGTTAAAAGAAGCTGCTGGTTTGCTCTTTTTGAAAGAGGCGAGGAGAAGGATGAAGGTCTTTGGAAATCAGTTCAGACGAGTTTGAACACAATTAGACAAGGGGCTCCTGCCTGTCATTGGCAATTTTCAGATTTATTTTTTTAAGCCCTATATTGCTTAGATTCTACTGTTGTGAAGACAGTGGAACCGAGACTGAAAGCCAGTAAGATCTGTTACTTTCTAGTAATGCCCAGGTGGTTCTTAGAAAAGCCACTCTAGTATCCCAGTACTCTCGATTAATATGTATCGACCTTGAAAACCATTTGCAAAATCTATACTTACCAGCAATAATATTGATGCCTCTGTTTTTTTTTTTTTTTTTTAAAGTCATCCACCCTTCTATAGAAAAGGCACATGACTTTACATTCCTTGTCAGTCTTTACAAGGTCAGACTCACAAGATATAGGCAACAGAAGAAGCCTGATGTGAAGCTCACTAACCCAGGTAGGGATTAGCTTCCTGAACCATTCCTGGGACTGTCCTTGAATAGAGAAGAGAAAAGAAGATGGCAAGCCACTCCAGTATTCTTGCCTGGGAAATCCCATGCACAGAGGATCCTGGTGGGCTATACAGTTCATGGGGTCCCTAAAGAGTCAGATACAATCTAGCGACTAAGCAACAACAACTTGGCCCCGTCTGACCAGATCACACCAATGGGCAGACTGTTCAAAAGCTTTTGAACAACCGCTGTGCTCAAGCCACTAGATGAACCCCTAGAGGAAGGCACTGTCACGGGTATAGACTGATTCTTTCTCTTTCCAAGTAGGTTTCCAAGTATTATTTATTCATATTGTATGACATGCGTTGCTAACGTGACAGTCATTTGTTGAAAAACAGGACAAAAGAACTGAGGGTCTGATCTGGGTTTGAGCCCCGGTCCTTTTGCCTTGTCAGCTCTGTGGCCAAGTCTGAGTTTTAGTTTCCTTGTCTGTGACTTGAGACTAAAAACCCCAAGTCTTCTACTTTCACAGGGTTGTTGGGTTCATAAAAATAAGGCCACAAAAATTGTCACAAATCATTGTCCCTTGGCTTTTTTCCTCCACTCACCGAGCCCTGCACCCTTGAGTTTCTTCAAAAATAGTTCTGAGTTCCCTCCGGGGGCGAGGGGTCCCCATGTGTTTCTCAGCCTCTTGGGTCCCTCTTAACATCCACCTTCTTCTTTCCTGTTGTTGCCGGCGTCAGCAGTAAGGGGCTGCTGACTTCCACAGAGGATGAGCTTCAAGCCCGTTGGCACAGGTGTTTCTGTACCAGTGGCATCTTAATAATGTTCAATGGCCTTAAACACCCTTTCCTGTCACTGTGCAGGGTGAGCATTCATACATTCAACTGTAATAGAACAGTACACAATGATACATTGGCTATTATAAAATTATATTTAGTGTGACTTTTTTTGTTATAACATACAAACAATTATTTTGTAGGGAAGTACCCTCTATTCTTAATGGTTGACATATTATTTTACCATTCAGACCAGTGAGGTCTTTCCATGAGTCCTTAAATACTTCTAAGAATACAGTAATATTCTCTGTCCAGAGTTCATCTGACAGACATTTGCATAAGAATCAAACATGCCCCTTTTTTGGGACAAAACCAAAGAACTATAAACACGGAAACCAAGTCTTCTCTCTCCTCCCAGGCACCACGTGGTCTTCCTCAGCTCATGGCTTCTGTCTGGGGAACCACTAGAGTGGAATCACCCCTCTCCAATTTACTGCCTGTGTAAATTCAGTTTCTGCTGAACTGAAATTTAAGGTTAATTTTGGGTTCTATCTGCAGCATCTAGGTCAATGCCAACAGTTTGCTGGTTTCCCAGCACAAAATTCCCAGAAGAAAAAACTGTCACATAAGTTGGTCACTAGTCACTTTAAGGAGAGTTAGGTCCTGAGTAAGGATCCAGTGACTCTTGACCTGGACGAAGGGATAGAAATTGGCCGCATCCATTTGGGAGGGTTTGTGAGAACATAGATGAGAAGAAATCTCTCAATAAGGGGGCAGACAGACATGGTCCAAAGTATATCTAGAACGTGGATGGTAAACTTCTAAGGGTCTGACAGCACATATTTTAGGTTTTGTGAGCCACACAGTCTATGTGTCAACTACTGAATCCTACCATTACGGTGCAAAAACAGCCATAACAATATGTAAACAAATGAGCTTGTATTCCAATAAAGCTTTATTTATAAACCAGGTGATAGGCTGGATTTGGCCTATGGGCCAAAGTTTGTTGATTCCTGCTCTGTATTATTATGAAGATTCTCCTAGAGATATTTAGGAGTAACTCAGAAGCATCGAGGGCTTCCCAGGAGGCTCAGTGGTAAAGAGTCCACCTGCCAAAGCAGGAGACGCAGGAGATGTTGGTTCAGTCTCTGGATTGGGCAGATCCTTTGGAGAAGGGAATCCACTCCAGTATTCTTGCCTGGAGAATCCTGTGGACAGAGGAGCCTGGTGGGCTACAGTCCATGAAGTCGCAGAGTCAGTCACAACTTAGCAACGGAGCACACAGCTACCCAGAAACACCAAGAACTGCTTATTCAAACAATGATGTTTTGCTACAGAAGTATCATATGTTCCAAGTAGAAAATCTAGCTATGTAAAAGTAAATAAAATACATGCTTTTAATGTAACCACTCAGAAAATGCTACATGGCTCATATTCCAGTTTCTTTGTCTCTGTTTTTAAAATAATCATTACACATATTGCTTTAGAAGATATCCCCATGTAAGAAAAAAATAGTAAATATTTTTCGCTGTCATTTAATTTTGTACAAATATCATTAATAATAGATGTAAGGCAGTTAAATGCTGGTAGATGTTTTTCAGTCAGCTCTCTGAGCAATCAAACCAGTCTAGATTTTCAGCATTTTCAGAAAGCGCTCACATGATGGTTGATTTCAAGATACCAGCACTTCAACAGTTGGCTTCTAAAATTCCTGAAGTCTTAACAGTCTACACTTACCAGCCAATATAAACCCATTCTAGAATGGGAAAGATGGTAGGCAAAAGGAGAAGGGGGAGACAGAGGATGAAATGATTCGATAGCAGCACAGACTCAATGGACATGAATTTGAGCAAACTTTGGGAAACAGTGGAGGATAGAGGGGCCTGGCCTGCTGCAGACCATGGGGTTATGAGCAGTCTGGCACAGCTTAGCAACTGAACAATAACAACAAAGAAAATCACTGAGTATTCCATGCTGCTGCTGCTAAGTCGCTTCAGTCGTGTCCGACTCTGTGCGACCCCATTGACGGCAGCCCACCAGGCTCCCCCGTCTTGCTTGGGATTCTCCAAGCAAGAACACTGGAGTGGGTTGCCATTTCCTTCTCCTATGCATGAAAGTGAAAAGTGAAAGTGAAGTCGCTCAGTCATGTCCGACTCTTCGCGACCCCACGGACTGCAGCCCCCCAGGCTCCTCTGCCCATGTGTGCACCCTAAATTATTCTCCAACCGACACACCCCCATTTTTGGACATGTAGACTAGCACTTTTCGTTATTAGTAACAATACTGCAATAAACATCTGTAAGTGTTTGTCCATATCGTCTTCCTTCAGATAGTTTTCGAACTCTGGAATTTCCGGGTCAAATCTATGCAGCATTTAAGGCTTTTAAAATGTATTTTTTAAATTCTCATGCAAAAATTCTTCTGTAGTAACAAATGAGAATGTTAATTTTGCTCAAATCCTTGCCAGGACAACTGCGCTTCCGTGGTGGCTCAGATGGTAAAGAATCTGCCTGCAGGAGATTCTGCAGGAGATGCTGAACCAGGAGACCTGGGTTCAGTCCCTGGTGGGGAAGATCCCCTGGAGAAGGGAATGGCAACTCACTCCAGTATTCTTGCCTGGAGAAGTCCATGGACAGATCATGAGGTTACAGAGTCGGACACAACTGAAGCACTAACACTTTCACACTTTCTTTTGCTACAGCTGGGTATTGGAAATAACTGTTCACCAATGCAATTAGTTTCAAAGGTCAACTTATTTTTAAATTTTCATGTATTTATTTCAAAGATTTAGTTTTTCAAGGTCTATTGGCTAATTATATTCTTTTGTGTAAATTTTACTCAAGTCTTTGCTATTTTTTTTCTGGTAGGTTGTTACTGTTACCGATATTTGAGACATTAACTTTGGGATAGCAATTCTTTCCCTGCCATATATGTTGCAAATGCTTTTTTCCAGCTTAGGCTTTTTCTTTTAATTTGATTATAAAGATTTCAATTTACAGAAGTTTTACCTTTAATGTAGTTGACACTGTCGGCTTTTTCCTTTTGATTTATGCCTTTGATGTCATACTTAGAAAAGCTTTCTTCATTCCCAAAAGTATAAATATATTTATATATTTATATATTTTTATATTTATATTTATATAATATATTTATATATATATTTATATATAAATATATAATATTTATATTATATTATATATATTATATTTATATATAATATAGATATTTATATTTATATATAATATATAATATTTATATATTATATATATATTATATATTTATATATATATAAATATAATTATAGTCTATATTATAGACATATTTATCAACGATTTCCTAGTGCACTTTTGTTTTACTTTTCTATAGCTAAATATTTAATTCTTCTATAATTTATTTGGCAAGCAAGGTAGACATTTTTTTTCCCCAAATTGATCTCAAAAACCAATTACTGAATAATCATTTACAGAGTATTTGAGAATATTTCTTTAATTATAGCTAATTAATTTCTTATATACTTTAAGTATTGTCTTTGCTGTGCATTGGAGAATTTATTTTTTCAGTTTAGCTGTGTGAGTTCATAGTGAGTATAGTTAACAACACCGTGTTAAGTACGTGAAAGGCGCTAAGACAGTAGATCTTCAAGCTTTTATCACAAAAAAAATCGTAACTCTGTGAGGTGATGGATGTTAACTAAACATGTTATGGTAATCATTTCACAACACATACATAGGTCAAATCATGTCGTACACCTTAAACATACACAATGTTATATGCTAATTATATCTCAATAAAACTGGAAAATATTGTCTTTGCCTTCAGGAATATAACACACATTCTATTTTGTGTTAGCAAGTTCTTTTTCATTAAAGGTTGTTTGAGCTGGTAAAATATCAGATATATATTAAAATTGTTATCATAAATAGTTTATCATAAAAAGGTAATAATACACATATGAATGTTTTACCTCAGCCCAGTGAAACCAATTTTAATTAAATATTCCTAACCCTCCCTATTCTGACTTGACCTCTGTTCCCTACTCTCAAAAAAATGGTACTGTTTTTTTCTCTTATGATTTCTTAATGCTAGTCTAGAATTTTAAGTAAGACATTTCTAAATCTCTGAACATTTACAGGAACAAATAATGAAGATTGAATTTTGCAAATCTTGTAATTCTTTGTGAAACACTGCTTTTTAAATTTATGAAAGTTTAAGTAAAATTTTTTAAAATTTAACAACATTGTTTAATACCAGGTGGAAAGAGCAACATACTACCGTAGTATGAGAGGCCCTTATTGCCTACAATCTTCTATTTTAAAAAGTCATTGTGACTCTGTGAAGACTACAGCTCTCTGACAAAGGAACGATGAGAAGAGATGAGAAAGACCAATCTGACTTTCTTTATCTATTCACAAGTAGATGGTGGTACCTCCTAATAAAAGAAGAAGGATAAGACTGACAATCTTCAGTAGAAACCCAAATTTTGCTTGCTAGTTGCAGAACTTTGAGTAAGTTATTCAATCTCTTGGTGACTTCATTTCTTCATCTGTGTGCCAAGTCACTTCAGTCGTGTCAACTCTTTGCAACCCTGTGGACTGTAGCCCACCAAGCTCCTCTGTCCATGGGATTCTCCAGGAAAGAATACTGGAGTGGGTTGCCATGACCTTCTCCAGGGGATCTTCTGACCCAGGGATCAAACCTGAGTCTTCTGTGGCTCCTGCATTCCAGACTATTTCTTTACTGCTAAGCCACCAGGGAAGCCCCAGTTTCTTCGTCTATATAATGGGAATAAAATCTTGAGGTCACAGTGAGGTTCTGTTACTCTGTGAAAAAGTGTCTAGCAAAATGCATGGTATATAAAAATCAATAAATGTTTCTTTTCCCTTTCACGTTCTCAAATATAACTACATGTTGCTACTGCCTTTTGGAGTAAAAAGCCCATTGTCTTGGTATCAGAAGAACTACAGAACTACAGGGAAGAGTTTATACCTGCTTCTCTGAAAATTTCAACTAATGTCCCACCGTTGTGGAAATTTTCTCAGCCTCTCCTGGGTGGTTTGTGTGCCCACAGATATGGTCTGTGCACTTACTAGGAGGTTTGTCAAAACTCATTTCTTTATTTTTTAAATTACACACTAAAATCCACCGTTTATGGTATATAAATCGATGGTTTTTGATTCACCACCATAATCACAATACAAAATGGCCCTAGTACCCCATTTGCTCCCGTCCCTTTGTGATCAGCCTCCCCTCCCACCCTAGTCTTCAGAAACCACAGATTTTCTCTATCCCTATAGTTCTATTTCTTATAAAATGTCATACAGATGGAATAACATATTATCTAAAATTTAGGTCTAGTTTCCTTTTAAACAAAATCACTTGAGATTTAGCAATGCCATTGGGTGTATAAATCATTTGTTTCTTTTTATTGGCCAAGTAATATTCCACTGTATGTATTATCTTGGTTTATCCATTCATCAGTTGGAGGGTATTTAAGTTGCTTCCAGTTTTTAGCAATTATTAATAAAGTTGCTGTAAAAATATCAATGGGCTCCCCTTGTGGCTCAGCAGGTAAAGAATCCTCCTGCAATGTGGGAGACCTGGGTTCCATCCCTGGGTTGGGAAGATCCCCTGGAGAAGGGAAAGGCTGCCCACTCCAGTATTCTGGCCTAGAGAATTGCATGGACTATATAGTCCATGGGGTCACGGAGCTGGACACGACTGAGAGACTTTCACTTTCACTTTCAAACATATCAATACAGGTTTTTAAGGCCATAAGTTTTCGTTTCTTATGAATATAAACCTAGAAGTGGCCTTACCACATCATAAGGTAAGTGTAAGAAACTACTAAATTATTTTCCAAAATTATTACACCACTTTGCATTTATACCAGCATTATGTGAGAGTGCTAATTGCTCTGATTCCTTGCTAGCACTTGGCATTGTATATCGTCAGCTTTCTTGAATTTTTGTTTGGTTTTACCATTCTCCTACATGCTTTGTTGTCATTTAGTCTCTAAGTCATGTCCAGCTGTTTGTGACACCATGGACTATAGCACACCAGACTCCTCTGACCTCCACTATCTTCCTGGGTTTGTTCAAATTCATGTCCATTGGGTTGGTGATGCTATCCATCCATCTCATGCTTTGTGCCCCCTTTATGCTCCTGCTCTCAATCTTTCTAAGCATCAGGGTCTTTCCCAATCAGTCTGCTCTCTATCTCAGGTGGCCAAAGTATTAGAGCTTCAGCTTCAGCATCAGTTCTTCTAATGAATATTCAGGCTTGATTTCCTTTAGGATTGACTGGTTTGATCTCCTTTAGTATTGACTGGTTTGATCTCCTTGAAGTCCAAGGGACTCTTAAGAGTCTTCTCCAGCATCATAATTCAAAAGCATCGATTCTTTGGCATTCAGCCTTCTTTATGATCCAACTCTCATATCCATACATGATTACTGGAAAAACCATAGCTTTGACTATATATGGACCTTTGTTAGCAAAGTGATGTCTCTGCTTTTTAATATGCTGTCTATGTTTGTCATAGATTTCCTTCCAAGGAGCAAGTGTCTTTTAATTTCATAGCTGCAGTCACTGTCTGCAGTGAAGGAGCTCAAGAAAATAAAATCTATCTACTGCTTCCGCTTTTCCCCCTTCTATTTGCCATGAAGTGATGGAACCAGATGCCATGATCTTAGTCTTTTTAATGTTGTTTCAAGCCAGCTTTTTCACTCTCCTCTTTCACCCTCATCAAGAGGCTCTTTAGTTCCTCTTCACTTTTTGCCACTAGAGTGGTATCATCTGCATATCTGAGGTTGTTGATATTTCTCCTGGCAATCTTGATTCCAGCTTGTGCTTCATCCAGCCTGGCATTTCATATGATGTACTCTGCATATAGCTTAAATAAGCAGGGTGACAGTATACAGCCTTGTCATAACTCCTTTACAAGTTTTGAACCAGTCAGTTGTCCCATGTTCGGTTCTAACTGTTGCTTCTTGACCCACACACAAGTTTCTCAGGAGACAGGCAAGGTGGTCTGGTACTCCCATATCTTTAAGAATTTTCCACCCAATTCCTAATGAAATTTCCCTACTAGTGTCTGGCTCCATCTGCCTCAGATAAACAAGTGTTCAGTTTCCCTCTTTCCTTAAAGGGTATCTGTAACTCCTTGGGTTTGGGGCTAGTTGTTGCCACATGACCTCAGCCCCCTGATAGCCAAAAGTTGTGAACTTTAAGTCTGTCCAGATTTTTTTTGGTGATGCTTGTGTTGTTAAGAGTATGAGTGATGCTCTTGCAAACTCTCTACAACCTAAGCCAAAACTGGAAATACCTAGTTTTTAATTTTCTTTTTCTCTTTTTAATTTTCTTTTTCATAGTTTAAGCTATGAACATTTTAGAATTCTAATTCTATTTTTTAAGGAGTGTTATGTCCTTCATCTCTTACACCAATATTTTTTCTCCTGTGGGTGGAAATACATTGCCATTAAGTGGCATTTTCTAGCACTCTGCACTTATAAAGTACTTTTATTTAGGTGCTTCTCTAACAATCATTGTGTAGCACATTAGCAACATCTGCCCATATTTAGATAAGGGAATTAAAACATAGAGATATGTAGTCATTTATCTAAGATCAGAGCAAAGCCATCTTTAAATGTCAAAAGTTAATATGTTAGTTATTTTAGGCACCTGCTCTGATGTTTCACTGGGGCAAAACTGCTACAACACTCTTCTCCAGAACCATAGGGAGAAAGCAAGCCTCATTAGAGTAGTTACAATAGTAAGTTTTTATGTATTTTGAACATTCATTTAAAACTCAGCCTAGTGAACTGACCTCTGTGATTTCCAAAGAACTTTGATGAGTCTTTACTATATTAATTGTCCTAAGTGCAGGGCAGGCTGTGATGGAGAAAGAACAGCTCCAATTCCCTTTTTGCTTTAGACCCTAGTAGGAATGGATCAACAGATTAAGAAAGAATGTCAACACAGTTAGCATGGAAGGAATATGGACCTGTGCTGGACCAACAGCCAACTTCTTTATTTTAACTGGGGGAGTCTCTTGCACCTAAGCATGTCTCTGTCTACAATCAAGGCACTAATGTTTCCACGTCTCTTTTGTGAAATGCTTTCTGTTCCAGGCCCTGAAGTTGCCATCTGTTGGTCTTACTTTGAGCTTCTTTGTCTCCTGTTTATCATGTCCCCTAATGGCATGTTCAGACCAATCAGGTCCATCACAGAAAGAACAAGTACTGGGTCTTAGAGCTTGACAAAAATAGAAATAGGAAATCATATTTTTCATCAACTCAAGTTCAACCTATGTTTTTCTCTTGCATTAAAAAAAAAAAAAGCTTTTGGTTTTAAACAAAAGAAAAATAGAGGCTAAATCAAAGAGCCAAGTCCTTACTCGCTTTCCATTAAACTTTTGATGTCTATGCTACAAGTTAGTCAATAATGACTGCTGAGTGTATAAATCTGAGCAAACTACACAGTAGGAGCATACAACATCAATGGTCATGAGCGGGAGGGTAGAGGTGACAGAGGTAAATGAACCTGAGCTCGGATTTTGGAAGCCAGGCCAAACTCTCATTTTCTTATGGCAATCTGAAAGTGAACTGCCTGTCAGAGCAAGGAGGGCACCAGGGTTACCATAGAACCTTCCATATGGAAACACCTTTCCTTCAAAGAGTGAAATGTTTGTTTGAGTTGACACAAAGAAGTACATATCAAAATGCAAAGAGAAAAGTATAATTTTCCCATAAAAGTTAATGCTCAATAGAATGTTAGTACATCCAGGACTTAGACTCTGATTGCATTCTAATTTTGAATTAAGTTTCAGGAAGTCTTTTGTTACAGATTTGAGTGACCCATGCTTACAAGTTGACTGCCATTTACCTATCACACGTCCTCATCCTGTTCACAAAAGGCTTACATTTGCTGCAAGGCTTGCAAACCGAAAATAACACTTCAGCATTATTTTACAAATAGGTCAAAAACCACAAACAAAATAATGGGCTAAAAGACCTAATCTTTCATGAGAAAATATCAATCTATCAGACAAATGAAGTATTTTGAACAACCCAACCTGAATTTTAATGATGATCTTTGAGGTGAGGTGATGAGAAAGGGAGGAGGAGAGGAAGAAATAAATGTCCCAGAGAGAAGCAATAAAAGAAAGATGAGTAAGCTCCAGGTAAGAGGGAATAGGCACCTTCACCCCATCCCTCCCCCTGAATACAACTATAAAACCTGAATCGAATGCATCAAGCTTATATTTGAGGTCTCCGAGGAGTAAATAGTGGCAGACTAATCAGAGAAGAATACCAGGTTTGAAGTACCACTGAACCAATGGTACTGAGCCATCTGTTTCTCTCCAGTATCCCTCAGCCTGATATAGTGAAGTGAAGTGAACTCGCTCAGTCATGTCCGACTCTTTGCGACCCCGTGGACTGTAGCCCGCCAGGCTCCTCTGTCCATGGGATTCTCCAGGCAAGAATACTGGAGTGAGATGCCATTTCCTTCTCCAGGGGATCTTCACAACCCAGGGATCGAATCCGAGTCTCCCGCATGGCAGGCAGATGCTTTATCCTCTGAGCCACCAGGGAACACAGCCTGATATAACTGTAGCTTAAACTAGGAGTGAACGTCAGGAGTAAACAGTAAGGTTGAGAAGAAGTCCTCTAGTTCTGGCTGGAGGCATGAAAAAAGGAAGCTCCCAATGCTCAGAGAGAATGTAGAGTTCTCTGTTTTTTGTGGTTATTTTTTTTCTCTACTTTTCCCTCTGTTCTCGCATGCACTAGCCCCAAGACAACCCACTAAGGCAGTGGGAATGACTAGTAATGACCAGTAATTGCACATCCATATGCAAAAAAATGACCAAATTTTTATTAACCTAGTATGCAGTAAATGGAAAAGGCAATGGCACCCGACTCCAGTACTCTTGCTGGAAAATCCCATGGACGGAGGAGCCTGGTAGGCTGCAGTCCATGGGGTCGCTAAGAGTCGGACTCGACTGAGCGACTTCACTTTCACTTTCACTATGCAAAAAATAAACCTCAACTTCACATCTTATTCAAGAATAACTTTAAAATGGATCACAGATCTAAAGGTAAAACATAAACGATAAATTTCCAGAAGAAAATGTAGAAGGAAATCTTCCTGATTTGGGTTATGCAAAGAGATCTTTGACATGATCCCTAAAACATGAAGCATAGAAAAGATTCATAAATTTAAAACCTTTGATCTGTGAATATCAATGTTAAGATAATGAAACTGCATGCTACAGACTGGGAGAAAACTGTTTGTGAATCACAGCCATGACAAAGGACTTAGAATCTGTAAAGAACTCTCAGAGCATCAAATTAAAAAAAAAAAGCATTAGGACTTCCCTGGTGGTTCAATGGTTAAGAATCTGACTGTAAGAGGACATGGGCTCAATCCCTGGTCTGGGAAGATTCTACATGCCTCTGGGCAACTAAGCCCCTGCTCCACGATTACTGAGCTGGTGCTCTAGAGTCTGGGAGCCACAACTACTGAAGCCCACATGCCCCAGAACATGTGCTCTGCAACAGGAGAAGCCACGAAATGTAGCAATGTGGTGCTCAAGCGCTGCAACTAGAGAAAGTGCACATGCGCAATGAAGACCCAGTGCAGTCAAAAATGAATAGGTAAATGTGAAGCAGTGAGCCATGCAAGAAGATACCCTGACCTGCTGGAGCTTCATTCTAAGGAACATAAAAGCTTGGCAGCATTACATCATGTATTACTTAATAAGTGTTTTTTAAAAAGACAAAGAAGGAAGTATTTTTAAAAAATAAGCAAAAGACTTGAATAGAGCCTTCACTCAAGAGTCCATAAGGATGACAGAAAAGCACATGAAAAAGTGTTTCTTGTTAGTGCTTAGCTGTGTCTGATTCTCTGTGACCCACAGACTACAGCCTGCCAGGCTACTCTGTCCGTGGGATTCTCCAGGCAAGAATCCTGGAGTGGGTTGCCATCCCTTTCTCCAAGGGATATTCTGGATCCAGGGACTGAACCCAGGTCTCCTGCATTACAGGTGGATTCTTTACTATCTGAGTTACCGGGGAAATCATTAGTCATCAGGGAAATGCAAAATAAAGCCACGATGAGATACAACTGCACACTTAATCAGAATGGCTGACATTAAAAATAGTGACTCTGTGGTGCAACAGGATTTTCCTTCACTGCAGCTGGGAGTGCAGAATGACACAGCCACTATGGAAACAGTTTGGCAGTTCAAACATGCTCTTAACCTATGATCTAGCAATTCCATTTTTGGATATCTACCCTAGAAAAATGAATGCATATACTCTTAAACAACCTGTTCTTGAATATTTATAGAAGTGTTTTCATAATGGCCAAAAACTGTAACCGACTCAATGTCCTTCAGTGCTTGAATAGATAAGCTGTGGTATATCCATATAATAGAATACTACTGAGCAATGAAAAAGAACAAATTTTTGATAGATGTAGCAACTTGGATGAATCTCAAAAGCATTAATCTACAGAGAAGAAGTCAGTTTCAGATGTTCTGTAGTGTATGATTATATTCAAAGGCATTTTCCAGAAAACAAAACTACAGGCAAGGATACTATATCAACGGTTGCCAAAGAGTGGGGTGAGGGAAGGGATGGGTATAAACAAATAGCAAAGGAGTTCTGAGGGGACAAGGAACTGTTCTGTGTCCTGATTATAGAGGTGATGGCAGGAGTCTATACAATGTATTAAAATTCATAAAGCTGTACACCTTAAGAAACACCCATTTTAGCCTGGTAATTTATAAAGTAGTTTTTTTTTTTTTTTTTTCAAAAGAGACACAAAATAGAACCCCCCAAAAAAAAGAATTCTTGTCTTCAACTTCATTTTAAAATGTTGATTTAAGTCCAGGAACCAGAGGCAGGTAGTGACTACAAACTTCTCTCATCCTATCACTGAATCCTGCCTCCAGAGTCAGGATGCTCTGGGCTCTCTGAGAGCAGAGTTAAGTGACAGACTGTCAATCTTTGGATGACCTGACAGCTATAAATGGACAATCTGTAGTCCTGGCTGACCAGAAATATTTTTTTGTCAATTATTCAACTTGGTTGTTCACACTGCCAAATTCCCCAGGGAGTTGCCAATCCATCACATTTCTAAGGATTTTGTAAACTGATTGCTGGCCATGATTCAATTTGTTCCAACATCACTGCTTGCTTTTTTCCTGCCTTCTGAAATCTATGCTTTTCTTGGTCTCTTGAACCAGATATATTTCCTAAATCTGAAAACCTCCATTTTATGTTTGTTCCATATCATGCCTATTTCTTTGACTTTCATTTCTTTCCTGAGACCTCCTCATAGATCCTTCTTTTGGGGGTGGATAAACACATGAAGATGGATGGGTATCTGGTACTGAGCTAGGCCAAGAGAGAACTGAAGCGTGTTTTCTGCTCAACTTCTCCCTCCTTCACTGCAGCACAAATATTCAGAGAAGCCCACTTGTGGCCAGTGTGGTTCAACAACTCTTTCCCTTACCCCTAGTTCTGAGAGCAGGCAGCTCGGGTCATGTGGACCACCATGAGCTGCCCACTTTGTCTCCACCATTGCTTTCTCCTAACTACTAATAATATGTCTAGGGACTTCCATGGAGGTCCACCGGTTAAGAATTCGCCTGCCAATGCAGGGGACATGGGTTTGATCCGAATCAGGAAGATTCCACATGTTTTGGGGAAACTAACCGTCTGTGTCACAGCTACTGAAGCCCTCATGACCTAGAGCCCATGCTTCCCAGCAAGAGAAGCCCCTACTCACTGCAACTAGAGAAAGCTGGCGCACTGCAATGAAGACTCAGTGCAGTCCAAACAATAAATAATAAAATAATGATATGTCTATTAGTAAGAATTGCCTACAACAAACAAACAGCAAAAGTTACGGGATATATTTCAGAGGGCAGCACCACCCTTGACTCTGGATAGTTCTGTCAGGATTTCTTTACAAAGACTTCTAGCCTAATGGATTCAGATTCCTATTTAGCTGACATTGTAAATGACAATGGCCATTTCAGAGTTTCCTAGGGCTTGCAATGTAATAGCACAGGAATATCGATGTAAGAACACACATTTTTCACAGCATTACTTAAGTGTTTCTACTCTGTGTATGAGAAGAAGGGGACGACAGAGGACGAGATGTTTGGACAGCATCACCAACTCAACGGACATGAGTTTAAGCAAACTCCAGGAGATGATGAAGGACAGGGAAGCTTTGTGGATTACAGTCCCTGGGGTCGCAAAGAATCGGACCCACCTGAGTGACTGAACAACAACAACAACAAGTATGTGTGTTTAAGAGAGAAGTTCTTCATATGTGGGTTTCACCATTTTTAACATGGAAAAGTAACCTCTTCACCTTGTGAGATAGTACAAGCTACAACCCTTTTCCAATCGTTGCAAGTGAGGACATATGCATGGTAATGTAATGGTGGGTACCTGGTGTTTTTCATCCTCAAACATAAGCTAATTGATGATGACAATGGGTCTACAGTATTTATTTGTATCGTGAGCAAATCTGTCACAATCTAGAAGCTCAGGACAAGTTACGATCATAGCCTTTGGCGGAGCATAGCTTGACATTCTGCTGAATGATGGTACTACAACCCTACGTCTTTTTTTCCCTTGTCATGGTAAAGCATAACAATAGCTAAGCAGAGGCAGTTAGAGGAGAGAGACATCACTGCTTATTCTTTCACTTAACCAGTGCCAAAATCAATTTTGAAGCATTATCTCAAAGTTGCTTTCAACTCAATCTGGGTGTTTCTCTTCAGCTAGAATATCACCCCCTACACTGGAATCTTTATTACATCACACTAATCTAATTTAAATGCATTTTTACTGTACTTGGTTTAATGAATGTTGGAATGTGTCACTAGGAAATTGCACCATTAATTTGATAAATAGGACTTGAAGGTATAATTTTTTCCAGCATTGCAGACTAATGACGCTAAAATACATATATAATAAGAAGTGTAAATAATAAATTATTCTTAGGAGCAAAAAAATTAATTAGATCTTACCACAAATTGCATCTCAATGTCAATTTTTTTTTTCAAAACTACTGACTTTCAAACTACTTGGGACACCATTGTAAACCTTGGAAAGTTTCTCCAGTGATTACCTTCCATCCTGGGAATCTGTTTTAAGAAACTGCTTTTGTTCAAAAAACCCTTTTAAGATGCCAGCATGGATCCCCTGTTGTCATTTCTACTGGGCATTAAGAGTATCTAGATGAATTAATCTTCGTCTTTAAGTTGCACAGTTTTATTTATTCATACAGACTCCTAAAAATCCTTTCAGATAGTATGCTGTAGCGAGAAAAAACCAAGAGACATCATATGCAAATTTGCTTCCAAGGGTGAAAGAACTCTGTTTCTGGTGATTGAGGGGAAGTTCCTCCTGCAACCTTGCTTTTCACCAGGAAGTCTGTATTATCCCTGGGCTGAAGGATGTGATAAACGGAGAGCGATGGGTCACACCCCAATTACTGTTCAGAGGCACACTCTGTGGGTAAGAAACAGATAGTAGATAAGCTGGAAATTAGCTGGATAATATGCACACTGAAACCAGAGACCAGATAATGCTCCAAATGAGATTCTATTCCTTGGGTGGAAAAAAAGGAATTCTGGTTATGACTGGCGTGGTGAGTTCTGCTTCAGGTTCCGCATAAAAGTGGTGACTTTAGTGTTTGTACGTATTAATCAGTAATTCCTAGAACTCTTATTAATGAAATCTTTGCTGAAGACATTAGCTACATGATGTCTGTCTGCTTGGAAACATGAAGACCACTAAAACCAAAATGTAAGGTAATATGAAATCGATTTGGAGATTTCAAGTCATTGTTTTTAGTATCTATATTCATTTGAAAAACAAAGTATCCATCATGCACAATAATTATATTTTTTATTCATCAGATATGAGGGATTAGGGCTTCACTGTCAAGATGAGACTAGATTTTTCCTTACAGAAAGGTTCCAAGAAAAGGGGAAAGAAGCTTGGGGTTAGAATGAGCTGTGTGGAATCCACCCACTCTCTCTTTGTCCCTAGCTGGAGGTCTGCGTATTCAGGGACAATTTAATCTTGATCCCTTCCCTGGTCTGATGCAGGACCCTGAGCCAAACACTCTCCCTGGCTTTCTTTTCTGTTCCTAGTGTGTAGTTTAACAAACAATGTTTTTATTCCTTGTTACTTGATTTGAAGCCAAAATTCTGATGTGGCATCAGTTTTGTTGCCAGATAATGCATTAAACCTTACTAAGGGGTAAACATAATGATCTTCATTAAACCCTTTAAATGAACCCACCTCCTGCTTCTTCAGGTTGAGAAAAGCATTGACAGGGAACATTGTGGAAGCGTCTTGGAGCTATTTCCTTCTTGTAACAGAGGGAGGGAGAGATGAGTGGCAGCTTTTAGGGGGTGAAAGAAAGTTAGGTAAACATAAAAGGTTTTGTAAGATTTCTTTTCCTAATGGCAAAGTTTTAGAGCCATAAATCACAATGCAGTCAATACCATTAGTTTGGGGGCATTATATACCCTCATTAAAGTGCATAAACAATTATATTTATTGAAGGTAATGTACTGTGTAGTGCATTATAACGACACTCATTAACATATGTAATCATCATTTGAATGGGCTTTACTACAATGTAAACTGATAATGGCATGATTACATACCGGGTTATTAACTTTTCAGTCTTAAGATAATGAAAGGTGATGCAAGAAACCAAAACACATATGCATGGCCCTCATTTATGAGTTATGCATTTCCATACTGAATTCTAAGCTCAGGTACCCATGTTCAGGAGCTATCTCTTTTTGCCTATTGTCTTAACAGAATACTAGATTTAATGTAGTGCTTTGAAGGTGAGGGGGGATAAGTGACAGGAACTGTATTAGATCAATTATGAAGATAATTTTGTGGGTGACCCTGTTTCTATCTTGTGACTTGTTCTGATCATGTTCTGGTTGCAATATCTTTTCACACTAGACTCTGATAATATTGCATCTCTAATAAAAATGGGAACTTCCTCCAAATGTTTCCTTAGAAAATTTCACTTATAAGTTGTTTAGCTTATGATGGGGAAACCCTGGAAAAACCCAGACTGAGGGGGACATTCTACAAAAGTGGCAAAGTCATGAAAGATGAAGAAAGAGTAAGGAACTGTTCAAGATTGAAAGAAGCTAAAGAGACAAGATAACTAAATGTAATGTCTGATCCTAGTTAGAATCTTGAACCAGAATTTTTTCTCTCTTTTGCTGTAAAGATAATTTTATTAGGACAACTGGAAAAATTTGAATAAGGTTTATAGATGAGATAATAGCATTTTGTCAGTGTTAATTTCTTGATTTTGATATTTTTACTGTAATGTAAGAAGATGTTGTTCTTCATGCACAAAGAACTTTTTAGGAGTGAAGGCCCTTTATGTTTGCAACTCACCCTCAAGACAATTAAAAAAAAAATTATGTACTTGATAATAGCAATAAGAATAGAAATAATCATAAAGTAAATATAGGAAAAACTTAACATAATTTGAATGAAGGAGAGTCATAAATTCTTTGCTCCGGTCCTACGACATTCTCAGTCAGAAATCATTTCTGATTTTGAAGAAGAAAGAGACATTTAGAATGTAAGAATTGATGATAAAAGGCCATGACTTTAATTAAGCCGAACTACTGGCTGGTGTTATCAGCAACAAGGCAGCATAGTCATCAGGATCTCAGTACTCATTTATGTCCTTTATCTGCTCTTTCAGTGAAAGTCCCGGATTGGAGAGGACAGTTCTTAAGATATCTATTTCCTATATTTAAGAATCAGGAATGACAAAAGATTTGTGATATGAAAGGTGGAAGACATTGTACTCTAATCACCTAGATGAAAGTGATAGCAGTAGCCACTTAAAATTCCCTCTGAACCAGGGCTTCACAGCCAGTTTTGAGAGTTGTTCTCAAAAGAATGATTGATTTATATCTCCGTATAAGTCCTAAAGAACCACAAAGAACCATAAACCATAATGAAGGCTGAGCACTGAAGAATTGATGCTTTCAAACTGTGGTGCTGGAGAAGACTCTTGAGAGTCCCTTAAACAGCAAGGAGATCAAACCAGTCAATCCTAAAGGAAAACAACCCTGAATATTCATTGGAAGGACTGATGCTGAAGCTGAAACGCCAATACTTTGGCCACTTCATATGAAGAGCAGACTCATTGGAAAAGACCCTGATGCTGGGAAAGACTGAGGGAAAGAGGAGAAGGGGGCACCAGAGGATGAGATGGTTGGATGGCATCACTGACTCGACGGACATGAATTTGAGTAAACTCCGAGAGATAGTGAAGGACAGGGAAGCCTAGTGTACTGCAGTCCATGGGGTTGTAAAGAGTTAGTTAAGACTTAGTGACTGAACAACAATGAACCCTAAGAAAAGCACTGCTGTTTTCCTCCCAAGCTTCTGCTTTCTCTTACGTAGCACCCGAACTTCAACCAATGGACCATGTAGAATATGCAAAAAATTTACCAATCACACTTACTATAGGGGAGACTGAAGCAAACAGCAACATAGTAAATTACCCAAGACACTGAAGGAGGAAAAAAGATAAAATTAATCTCAGAAGTTTCCGGCATTAGTCCTCTTGTGTCCCTTTAAACCCAACCTCATGAAAGTAATAATATTAATACATCTTTAAATTTGCATTAGAATATACTTTCTTTGCTTGTTTAATTTTCACAGGCTTTCACAGAAACTGGGAACTTCTATAGCTAAGAGCTACTCATTTCAAAGTGCAGTTATAGAAGCAGAATTGTCTGTCTTCAAGAACTGCAAAGCAAAACGAATCAATAGCTCTCCATAAATATGAGGAAATGCATACTACATATGCATTTATGTGTGAATGACTAGACCAGAAGTCTACATCCACGGGGTTAATGTTTTTATTAAATCATATCAGTGGTGGCACAATAATCTTTCCTCATTATAAACACTGAGCACTTTTTTATTTGTTACAGGGTGTACCTTTAAGAAATTTCCAATTGACTGACAGCTGCCTGTCAACTCCTAACTCTGGAGAGATCCAGGAACTCAGCTTGCAAAGCTCCGGGGAATTGTAGGGAGTTCCAAGATGGTTAATGGCTGTCCATTAGCGTGAGGCCCAGCGGAGTCCTAGAATCTGTTAAGTGGGAAGTTCTTGCTGTAGAAGGTCATATAATCCCCGATTGCTGTCTGAGAGAACTGGGAAAATTCAACTTGAAGCAAGGACTGGGTGCTATAAGTTTATGTACTAAGGGAAATCATTTCATGCAGTTCGGTGTTACCGTACACCATGTTTTATTTATATTCTATACTGGATGAGAAATTGAATACTATGCTCTTTTCTGGCACCGGAAGCCGGCCTTATTCTCCAGAACTGGGCACAGCATCAATACAGCAGCTTGCAGCCTTTTTGACTATGTATTACAAAGTGGCTTCTGTGCATTTTATATTAAATCCGATATGCACTGTGAGTTTATATGCCACACACACTACATTTTTCTATATTACGTCCTGCAATCTATCATATTAAGTGAAAGGGGTGATGGAGTGGGCCTCAGGTAATGTAAAGAAGATTGCTAACAGCTTGCATGCTGCGTTGAGAGTAGGTACGTATTTCTGCAGTCTGCTCTGTGTACATACACCAAGCGAGCACACAGCAAACTGACCGTGTAGAGAGTTCAACATCCCTGGCAATGGAATTAACCACCTCTATACTACTAAAATTACCTACCAGCCCCAAACAACATGCCTGCCCCATTAACAGAGCCCAGCAAAGTTTCGTGTGAGCCAAATGGTTCTTCCCAGAAGTGGAAATAAAAATGAGGTCTGGCCCGTTATAAGGAGAGCAACCCCCTACCCCAACCCCACTGCAAATAGTGAAGCCAGGCTAACAATGGCCTCGGTACAGGCGATATGGACAAGCATTTGGCAAGCAGAGCCTCTGAGCTATTAATATATTTGTCATGTTCTTCAGTCTGATATGTGGAAGGGACCTAGAGGTCCCATCTCTAAACCTCATATAAAATAATACAAAAGCAACGATTAACAATTGTTGAAGGAAGTGTTGCCTATTCTTTTTGAAACAGAAGTGCATTTTATTTTCCCATGACATTATTGCTCATGTATCAGAATTTCTAAATCTAGAAATATTCAGAATTTTGTTCCCTGCATCATCATTGCCCCTTGACTAGTCTGGAACTTTCTAGATGCGGAGATACATACATGTAAACTGGGTGTCTTGTTAGCATAACTTATTTCTTATTAGGGCTTCCCTGATGGCTCAGTTGGTAAAGAATCCACCTGCAATGCAGGAGACCCTGGTTTGATTTCTGGGTCAGGAAGATCCACTGGAGAAGGGACAGGCTACCCATTCCAGTATTTTTGGGCTTCCCTTGTGGCTCAACTGGTAAAGAATCTACCTGCAATGCAGGAGACCTGGGTTCGATCCCTGGGTTGTGAAGATCCCTGGAGAAGGGAAAGATTACCCACTCCAGTATTCTGACCTGGAGAATTTCATGAACTATAGTCCATGGGGCTGCAAAGCGTCAGACATGACTGAGCAACTTTCACTTTCTTTTTCATTTATTATTAGGAATTCTGATGGCAAATTTTTGTTTTTCTGTGAAAATCTCTTGGTTCTGCTCACATATTGATTTAAAGATAAATGCTTTCTTGTTATCTGGGACCTATGTATTGTGTCTGCCCATCAACACTTTGATCTTGGGACTTTTCTACTGATCCAGTGGTTAAGAATCTGCCTGCCAATGCAGGGAACATGGGTTGGCTCTCTGGTTGAGGAAGATTCCACATGCCACAGGCAACTAGAACCCATGCACCACAATCACCAAGCCTGCATGCTCTAGGGCTACAAGTCCCAACTAATGAGCCCCTGTGCCACAATTGCTGAAGCCTGTTCACCTAGAGCCCATTCTCCACAGCAAAGAAGTCACTGCAATGAGAAGCCTGTGCACCGCAACGAAGAGTAGCCCCTCATGACAAATAGAGAAAGCCTGCGAGCAGCAATCAAGACCCAGAGCAGTCAAAAGTAAGTAAATAAATGAAATTTACCAAAAAAAAAAAATTTTGACTTTGTGTTCAGCCACTGTGAGCTCCCCTGCTCATCCCTGTCTGAGATCCTGTAGTTACTTTCATCTGCAGCTGCTGATCTTGCAATTACACTTAAAAAAAGAACTCCACTATTAGACACTCATGACTGACCGCAGGAAAACCTGGTCTTATTGTCACTGTGAAATCTTTTTCTAAAGAGCAGTGAAAGTGTCACGAGAATGAAGAATCTTTTCTATCAATATTAGTGAAAAGAACCATCAGTGGAAGTGCTGTATAATCACATATTATTCTATTCTTCCAGCACTGATAAACTTCACGTGATGAGGGGATTGTAGCTATTGTAGAATGAGAAGCTTGGCCTTGAGTACCAGGCTTTACAATACATCTCTGGAGCAATACTGTCAGGTGACACCGATTCATCCCACAGCATTTTACAGCTTAACAGAAGGTTTTGATTTCCTGGTGGAGTCTTAATTGATTCTGAATTCTTTAGCATTCAACCTTCCTTGTGATGATTGTTATAAGGCTTAATACAGGAAATATTAAGTTTAGACAAAGAAGGCCCAGAAGGGATACTTTTGTGGACTATGAAAGATATATTTCACTATTAAGTGGAAGTGCCGAGCTAGCTGAGGAACCTCAGGTTTAAGTTTGAGGCCACCTTATGTATTTCTCCAGCTGTCCCAGTGGTGGGGGTGGGGGGACCCACATGATCCACGTCTTCAGTTGCGAGGTGATGTACAGAGTGACACTGACAAGCCAAGGAAAATGAGCGAGAGTTCCTTCCAGCTTTCTTCCACCAAAGGGAAGGCTGCCAAACTTCAAAACTCTAAGGATGGAGGGGAGCAGGAAATACAGCCTCGGGAAAATGACTCCACCAGGAGAAACTCTTGGGCTCTCCACTGAGGACTGCCCAGAACCTGCTTTGCCTCAAAATTACTCTATGTTTCTTTCCTGCTGTATTTAGAAGCCTGTGGCAAGTCTTCCCTCATAACTTTTAGAAGAATCAAGTCTAATCAGAGAAACCATGAGGCTGTGATATTAATAAAATAACACCAGTGATGGCCAATGTTTGCATTTATAGATGGGAGAAGCTGACAATCCTTGGGCTACTCGAAATATCTAGGGCATCACCACATGCCTATCCCCAGATTATAAGGATGCTGGATGCCCTGCCTCCTTCTCTCCATAGGAGCTTCTGCATTGCTCCTCACCAAGGCAAGTGGGTAGGTGGAAACAGAGTAGACCAGTGCATCCCCGGTCACCCAAAGGAGGAAATTCCCTGAACTGAATATTCATTCATTCTTTCATTGATTAAAGTAAGAAGCTTCCAGTGTACCTACTTTGTGCCCCACATACTATGTGCCTCTAACATATTTCTAGAAAGTGTTGATGCGGAAGACTTCGCTCCCACTTCTGAAGTGATGAAGTTATGTCATGGGGCCATGTTACCTCAACCAAGCCTTACTCAGCAAGATGGTCTTGTGGACTCTAGAAACTAAACCACAAGATTGGCTTTATTCTCATTTTTCTTTCCCCATACTACATATATATGCAAGATTTCTCAGTATACCATCTTATAACAGCTTATATCAAATATGTACATAATCATTCCGCAGCTGTCAGTAGCGCCTGGAAAAGCCCAAGAGTTCAGTTTGAAAGGTGCTATTAGGTTGGGAAAAACACCACGGCTGCCACAGATGGCTCATTCTCACAATAGACCTGAGGTTTAAAAAAAATACTAGTTGTTTTGCCTGCAGCATAAACAAGGAATATTCTCCTTGAGCAAGTAGAACTGGCTTTGCAGAGATGAGGCACCAATCTGTCTCACAAAATTCTGACATTGAAAAGGATCACATCTGGGTAAATAAACGAGTACTCACGTGACCGAGGTGTGAGTTTGGGGTAGCTGCACCCAAAGCTTGACTTTACAACGCTGTTTTTTGTGGCAGTGTCAATAGTGGTTTAAGATTTAATACTAACATTTTATTGTAAAAATAAAACATGCTCATTTTTTAAAATTTGGACTATAAAGAAAACTCCATCTATAATTTCACCATCGACAGTATCACATTAAGTTTTTGGTATATTTGCTGCCAATTTTTTTCTATATGTATACACACATACACACATATATATACAGAAACATTCACATATATTTATATATATGTTCATATGTGTACGTAAACACAAGTATTCCATGAATATATATATAATAGACATATATATACTATAGACATAGGTATATTATCTATCTATATATCTCTCTATTATAAACATATATTCTGTTTTTACACATTTGAGCCATGTAATATATTTTGCTATGTATACATACTTTCAGAACTTTCTTTTATTACTTAATACTATAATTATAACAGAAACAGTTTCCCATATCATTAATTGTACTCAGTGTACATTTTTAATGATTGTGTAGCATTCCATTGTGTGTACAAACCATAACTTATTCCATAAGTCATCTACTACTAGAAATCTAAAAAAAAAAAAATGTTGTCAGTTTTTTCCATAGACAGTATTCCATTAACTTTCCTTTTATTTAAACCTTTGTGTCTCTAATTACTTGAATCAAAGAATGATCCAGTCTTAAAACATTTTTAAGATTCTTCATAGGTATTGCCAAATACTTTACCCCAAGGAAGCTCTGTTCATTAAGAATAATAAATGTTTCTGGTTAAATGTGAATACATAATGTACCAGGTCAATTTGGTACAAAGGACAGAACCGTAATTTCTTATTACTTCATGAGGTGTGTCTAGTGTGCTAGGAGTAAACCAAAATAAAACTATTTTGCAGCTGATAATTATAACTCTACAATGACCACCCAGTTCTTAGATGGAGTGTTTTAATCACAACCTCAACCCCTCAAAAATGGCATTAATGTTTTACATTGCATTTTACTATCTTTCATTTAGAGATACATCTCCACTAATTACCTCTTAATGTTATAATTTCCTGATCTCCTCACTGTCAAGACTTTTCACAAGAGCAAACAGTTTTATCAGAAGAAGGATATGGGAAATTTCCTTGATCACCCTTATGTACAGAGCATCCTGGACCTACTTGAGGAATTGTTAATGTATTTCAGGAGATGATATATTCTCCTAGCTCTCATCCACCCATCCTAACATCTCCTTTGAGATACAAAGCAATCTAAAAATTAGGAAGAACATTCTATTGTGTATGTGGTCCTTCTTTAAATATTAGAAGTGGTACCATTTTGTCTTTTGATGTTGTGACTTAAAATTTATCTTTAAATATACTATGAGGTAATCAATGATCAATATTGTCTTTATTGGGGACACTAAAACAGCAGATAGACTGCTACTTAGAGTCCCAGGTCAATCTGCATGGAATGTGGATTTGAACCCACAGTCTCTACATTTCCATCTCCAGTCCTGGCAGGCTAGCTCCCCTCCCCCTTCCAAGATGATCTATGCCCTTATGTGGAAAGTTTGATGAATAGAGACAGCTCAAGCACTAAACCAGAACCCAAAATCAATAAACGTATTAGGACAGGGTGCTCACAAATTGGTAGCCATTTAATTCCCCTACTATTAATTTTCTCTCTTCCAGACATGAGCTGGTGAGAGTGTGTAAACCTGTTAAACCACAGCTGCAGTTTGTCCTTGAAAGTACCTCAGTGGGCCAAGAAGGGACTTTTCTACCTGGGACTTCAAGCAAGTTCCCCAGTGGGTATTTATTTCAAAAAATCAGGGAAAAACTCTTATTCCTCTAGTTGGTACAACTGGCTAAGAGGAAGTCTTTGCCATTCTATTTTTTTAATTAATTAAAGATATTTTTGAATATTCAGAAATATTGAGATGATATAATAAACCTCTATATGACTACGACTCATTTGAAACCTTTTTTCCTACTTACACTTTCAGTTTAAATGATCTTGGTTGATTTCCTGGGAACAACGGGCCCCTCTTGGTAGTGGCAGTACAAAGATCACAACAATGAGAGTGTTTGTCCTGGGGTTGTATCCTGAGATACAACTATCAAATCAATTTGCTAAAATAAAATAGCCTAGGCTCCTTATTGACTTCAGACATCCAATCCTTCAGCCAGTGCCGTTGGCTCTTACTCCAAAGTGAATCTCTTCTCTGTCCACTTCCCTCACCTCTGTTGCTCCTTTCCCAGTGTAAATTCTCATCATCTTTCCCACCCTGATTACTGCAATATAATGCCCTCTCTGCTTCTATTCTTGTCTCCTAGCTCCACCATAATCCATGCCCCACTGGGCAGTTCAGGCAATCATGTCATCCCCCTGATCACTACCATCCAATGGCTTATACTTTTGTCAACCCCTCCCACTAATCCATGTGGTTAATATCATCTTTTACAAACATAAATAGACCAAGTTATCTCATTTTTAAAACCCCCATAAGGGCTTCCTATTACACTTAAAGTTCAGACTGCCTGGCATTCTGTCTCAACACGACCTGGCCATACCTATCTCTCAGAAGTAAACTTCCATGCCTTCCCTGGTGGTCAAACATTTACGAATCTGCCTTGATCGAGAATGTAAATCAGTAAAGCCACTATGGAGAACAGTGTGGAGATTTCTTTTAAAAACTAGGAATAAAACTACCGCATGTTTGTGCTCAGTCGCTCAGTCCTGTCCAGTTCTTTGTGACCCCATGGACTGTAGCCCGCCAGTCTCCTCTGGACAGAGGAGATTCTCCAGGCAAGAATTACTGGAATTGGTTGCCACTTGCTCCTCCAGGGGATCTTCCTGACCCAGGGATCAAACCCACATCTCTTGCATCTTCTGCACTGCCAGGCAGATTCTTTACCACTGAGCCACCTGGAAGCCCTAAAACTACCATATGACCCAGCAGTTCCACTACTGGGCATACACCCTGAGAAAACCATAATTCAAAAAGACACATGTACCTCAATGTCCATTGTAGCCCTATTTACAATAGCTAGGACATGGAAGCAACCTAGATGTCCATCGGCAAGTAAATAGATAAAGAAGTTGTAGTACATATGTACAATGGAATATTACTCAACCATAGAAAGGAATGCATTTGAGTCAGTTCTAAGGAGGTGGATGAACCTAGAATCTGCTATACAGAGTGAAGTAAGTCAGAAAGAGAAAAACAAATATTGTATATTAACACATGTATATAGAATTTAGAAAAATAGTACTGATGAACCTATTTGCACAGTAGCTATAGAGACACAGATAAACAGAACAGACTTGCGGACACAGCAAAGGAAGCAGAGGGTGGGACGAACTGAAAGAGTAGCTTTAAAACATTTGAATTACCATATGTAAAATATATAGCCAGTGGGAATTTGCTGTATAACACAGGAAGTTTGACCTGGTGCTCTGTGAAAACCAAGAGGGGTGGGATGGGGTGGTGGTGGGAAGGAGGTCCACGAGGGAGTGGACATACGTATACCTATGCCTGATTCGTGTTGTTCGGTGGCAGAATCCATTACGACATGGTAAAACAATTATCCTCCAATTAAAAATACAGTAAAAATAAGAATCCGCCTTGCAATGTAGGGGATCTGGATTTGATCCCTGGTCGGGTAACCACACATGGCAGAGCGACTAAGCCTGTACCTCACAACTAGAGAATCTGTGCACTGCAACGAAAAACCCCATGTGACACAGCTAAGGCCTGACACAACCAAATAAAAGAATAATATTTTTTAAAAAGAAGTAGATTTCTAGTCTATTTTCATTTTGCTCACTCTGTTCCAGCAACACTAGCTTTCTTGCAACTCCTTGATGATGCTAAGCTTAGCACTTATTTCCCACCCCCACCCCTTCCCTAAACCTTAACTCCTTCCTGTCACCTAGGAATGAACCCAAATATCACTTCCTTCAGAAGGTGTTCTTTATCTGAACTAGAGAGTTCAGATTCCTAGCCCCAAGACATTATTATTACGAAATCATCTTACACTATACGCTTATCTATCCATCTACTTTAACAGCTCTACGAAAGAAGAAAACTTTTTCACCACTGTATCTTGAATGTCTAAAACAAGCTATGTCATGGGAACTCTATTAAAATTTGTTGAAAGAAAGAATGGATGAATGAATGAATGCAACAAAAGGGAATTTTAGAATCTTATTGTAAAAATTGCATAGGTAACATTGAACTTTTCTGAATGAGAAAGGAAAACTTAATAACAGAGAAGGCAGAATTACAAAAACTCCTTGAGGGCTTTGGTAGGTTGTGATAGGCCACTGAAAATGCGAGGAAAGAATTGCCTCATCAGAGACAAAACCCACAGTATGAGTTAGCAAAGACTGCAAGGCTCATTTACTACTTAGATAATATCCTCTCACTGCCTCTACCTCTGCCTAAAATCCCAGCCATCAGATAAGTGACTTCGGGTAAAACATGTACCCAATGGTCCCTTGAGTCCTGAGGCCGTATCTACTACTTCCTAGTAACTTCCCAAGCTCTAAAGGCAGTTCTACTTTAAAGTTATTTTCTCACTCCCTACATCCTGATAATATTTCTTCTACTCTCCATCATTCTAGCAAAATTGACCTCTCCATATTTTTATTGGTATCCTAATTCTTAACTCCAATTCTCAGTCTTCATTCCCTTTGACCCTACTATATTTGCTTTCCCCCACTGCTGACAGCTTCCTTCCTGCAGAAGCTCTTTATTCCTCTGACTTTCATGTCACTAATCTTCTGATTCTCTTTCTGCTGCTAGATTCCTTGCTCCTGTGAACTGAATCTGTGTCCTTGACATTCTCCAAGCTTTACATCTTGGCCTTCGGTTTTATTCTGTCTATTCTATATTGTAGAATATATCATTACAGTGTGAAGTCATCTATTTAGATAGCCTAACACTGAGTCCAAATCTTCAAGCTGAGCTAAGATTTTTACAGAACCAGCTTTCCTTCTAGATTTCCCTAGTTGCAGTGTTATATTTATTCATTCATTTAAAAAAAAGAAAAGCTTTAAAAAGTCCTAAATTACTCTCTCTTCTCCCAACCTCTCCCATCTGAAACATTCTACTTTAATTTTGTTGTATTTTTCATGTAAGTTCCTTTCTAATATTATTACTATCAATTAATCCTTCCATTTCCATTCTCTTACCTGTTCCAGTAAACCCAGTCAAGTTAATCTTGAAGCATGCTTTAATATATACCTCTGTAATACACACCACTGTATTACTCGAAAGCTATCTTTGATGTGGGTTGACTCTTCCGTAAACTCTGAACTCCTTGGCTTAGGACAATGCTGACCTAGATTCTGGTCTATTTCCCTTCACTAGAGTCGCTTTCCACTGCTCCTGACACAAAACTTCTGCTCCCACTAAACATTTTGCTGTTTGACTGGGATCCTCCCTTGACTCTAAAATCTTGACATAATAAGGGAGAAAGGGCCTTGACTACTGTAAATTATTAACTGTCTAGATCTGTGCCATCCCAATATGGTAGCCACCAGCCAGCCACATGTAACTCCTGAGTTACTGTGGTTATTGGGACTGAAGGATTGAATTACTGATCTTAATTTCATTTAAAATGAATACTGGATTCAGTTATTGGGAAACTCTTAAGCATATTTGGGACAATTTGGATATGCAAATCCACTGTTTTCAACTGTAAATTTTATGAAACCTAAATATAGATCAAATGTTTGTGATGAAATTTTAGGGACCAAAGTAAGATATGCTAGAAGTGTACAGTACACACTAGAGTTTGAAAACTTAATTTGAAAAAGAGAATGCAAAATACATTGTGAACATTTTTTGTATTGGTTACATGTTGAAATCATACCCTTTTGAATATTTTGAGTTAAAATACATTATTAATATTAATTTTACCTTTCCTATTTTACTTTTTGCAATATCACAACTAGGAAAAATTTTAAGTATACATGTGGCTCATATAATACATCTCCTAGTTGGTGATTTTCATGTATTATCTTTGTAAATAATGGTCTCATAGCCATAAAGGCTTCCCAGGCCCAACCCTGACTGAATGGATCATAATCTCCAGAAGAAAGTCCTGGGGTTGGTATCTTTAATAAATGTCCCAGGAGAGTCTCATTGTGAGACAAATTTGGGAAACTGTCCTCTAGTGATGGCCTCTATCTTTAGCATAGCCCTTGTGGTCTTCATCATTCAGTAGATTCCTTTGACACAAACATGCTTTCTCTTGCTATCATTCTGGTTGCACATGTATATTCCAAACTAGACAGATAGTGATTGGGGGAGAAAATGCAATAATTATAGCTAGCATGTATTAAGTGTTAATAAGGTGCCAAGCACCCTATCAAGGGCTCTATGTTTATTTTCCCATTTCCTTTACCAAGAGCATCTGTAGTGCAGTGAGGTGGTTGATAGTTTATCCTCACTGCAAGGAGGAGACAGGGATTTAGGTCACATGGTTCTTTTCTGATGGAGCCAAGATCTGGACCTATTCTGTGGAATGGGAAGGCCTGCCTTCTACATGATACAGCCAAGGTGCATCGTGTTGGATGCTTAAAAATGCAACCGACTCAGCATTGCCAAAAGAAGTAGGGGGTATTTCCTGGAGGGTGCCTTCCATATACAGGAAGCACGTGAGGAGGCAGGAATGTGCTTGCCTTGTTTGTTCTCAAGAGGAAGGCAAGTCCCTTGTCAATGGAGCAACTGCTGTGATTTACAAGGAGCTCCCAGCCTCCAGAACTCAGTCATAGGAGCACCTGTTCTGCAGCCCCAGAGGGTACAACTGGAGCTCTGTGTGAGAGGGTTGTCGGGGGTGGTGGAGGGGAGGGCGGCGACACTAGAGAGAGCCATGCCGCAGCTGTCAGCAGGCCAAGGAGCGGACCGGCTGAAGCCTCGATGCCAAG